>NT_177388.1:717304-972091 GCF_000188095.3 Bombus impatiens
CCCGCCGTTATAATTTATCGTCTGGCTTGGTCCGCTCGGGTTTCTACGCGATCCCTGTCGAGAGCTACGATGGAAATCATCGATATGAGAGCTCGACTAAGCCTGTCACACCCTCGCGGAAAGATCATCGCGGAAGTCCTCGCGGGCCGAGTGATCGACTTTATTCCAAGCCGCCCACGTGCACTCGTAAATATAATTTCTCGCTAATCATGCACGCCACGGAACGCCGACTATTAACCACCCAGCGAGCCACGCCGCACAGCTATGCTTTCTAAGCGGTTCCATCGCATCAAGGGTTCGTTTCATCGAATCAAACCCACTCGTGATCAAGCATACCGTATGCGAAGGTTGTAAGTTTCGACCAATTGAATATTCTGTTTGGTACGTGCGATGATTTGCTTAGGAAAGAAAGGAATGTCGATGGAATGGAGGATATGCATCGGTCGTTTTACCGTCACCCTATTTGTTTTTGAGTGTAAAAATACGAGGTTTGTCTGTTAAATGAGCTCCTGAGAAGCCAAATTAATCAATTCCACTTTTTGTAAATTCCTCCATTTTATTATTTAGATATACGATTAATGTCCGATTTATGCTATTGATAATTTTTTTAAACGTATCTGTTGATAGAGTGGATTACTTATTAAATAAATTAATTCTTATATGCCATTTATATTGACATATCTTTTCAATACATGTTTATATTATGTGTTTGAAAAATAATAATTAATGTAGACTTTTATTATTTCAATTTTAAATTTAATAGAAGAGATAGATTAGAGATATAATAAACTGAGACTGATCAAAACAGTAAAAAACTACAGATACGTTTGCATTGATTTCGACAGAGAAGCTGGACGCGCGTTTGATGACAGACACGCCATTTCTACTTACCGCTTCATATCTTACTACAAGATCCGGCTGAATAACATGTACAAGCGAGCACGACGTGATACCTTGTGGAAAAATAAGAAAGACATATAGAATAAAATTTGTCCATTCTCAATTTAGTTTTCGAGAAAATCGAATTTGAAAATTTATGAAGTTATAATTGAATATGACTAATTCCGGACCGGACTAAATAACCGACAGAGGTTGTTTATATGTGAAAATAAGTCGAAAATGTAGAATAAAAATTTCTTATTTTTACACAAGGAATCACGTTGTGGCCGTTAGAGCATATTATTCGGTCGGATCCTGTATATCGCGTCTTTCACGTTCTTAACAGAAATAATACTCATTTCTCTAACTTAACAGCGAGTTCAATTTTAATCTTATTAAATCCACCACTTTACCAATACTTCTCTAATTCCTATGACTATTACTAGTACGTAGTTCAATATTTGCAATTGCACGATACTCCAAGGGTCTATCTAGAGAACATCGTGCGCGGTTGCTCTTATTCACTGGTATCGACGATCGTTCGTGAGACGTCGACCTATCAGCGTATGCAATCGCGAAACCAGACGGGGGAAGCCCTATAGCTGCACTCTCCCGTATAATGCAGTTATCGCCGCGGCTGGCCACGTTAATTGCATCGCGAGAAAGTGGGGCATCTCGAATCAGCGATCTCTTCCTGTCCTCTCTCTGTTACGGAGGCAAGGGGACTCCGAATACCCTTCTATTACGCGCATATAACTAAACGCCCTACGCCCTCTCTTAGGATATGTGAAAAGGCATGCAGATGCAAATACACGTGTATGTGAAATATATATGCTTATATAAATATATCCTCCGCCATCTCGACGATTTATTCCCGTCACAGCCGTGAGAATCGTTCCATGCATCGGCTCGATTATCGTTCCGCGACGCGACGCGAGTCACTTTCTCCGCGACGTAACTCAAATTCTTCGTAGGCATACGAGCGTCGCCGTTTCGCTCGAGCCCGTTTATTTTCGCCGCGTGACGAAATTCTCCTACGTTTCCAGCGAAACCAACAGGCCAGGCGAACACACCGTTTCTTCGATTAGACTCGGGAGAGCTTTTCAAATTGGAAGTTTTAACGGTTGATGAATGTGTTCGTGTTTCAGTACGGGCTCAGTAAGATTTCCTCAGTTATATATGTATTACTCACGATTTACATTGATTTTGTAACTCTGCTATTCCGTTCACTATTTTCATCTTTTTGAAATATTTCATTTATAAAAAGCTACCTATATTTTCATAACATCTATCGTAATATAATATTTATTTTAGTTCGTACCTATCGCACCTACATTCTCGTACACAAGTTACAAGACACCTGCTAATTTTGTCATTGAAGAATATTTGGAAATTTCTTTTCATAGAAGAATAGTTATATTCGTATCTAATTGGAACATTTAACTCAAATATAAATCATAATTTAATTTTATGTTTGAAGTCACTTTCTGATACTTATAATAATAATCTAATACTAACATAATCTTTGATAGAGTTTTTATCTTAATCAAATGAAATACTATATCAGAATGTTCATAAATACCACTAATATTGACATTGCCCAATCATTGAACTTCCTTATACGCTGCTCAATCTTTAATACGATGTAACAGTAGTTAATCACTAGGAAGTAGTAGTTAACTACTGTTCCAACACGTACAAACGCATCGTCATCTAGCCGTACAAATTCAGTCTTCCTG
Organism: Bombus impatiens; assembly: GCF_000188095.3. NCBI lineage: Eukaryota > Metazoa > Arthropoda > Insecta > Hymenoptera > Apidae > Bombus > Bombus impatiens. The sequence continues at coordinate 719,923 of NT_177388.1, forward strand.
CATCCGTGAGAAATACATCATCGCGCGACTAGAATTCGTAAAGATGATTTCGTGATTCGAGCCACTTTCTCTTTGGTCGCAAATCGAAATCCATTTGTCAGAATGGAACGAGCGTTCGCGGCCAACCAAACGTAATCGATTATGTCTACTTTAACGCTGATTATTCATTACCACATTACATAAACATCTTGCTAAACGATTACCGGAAAGTAGCTTGCTTGGATTTTAATACATTTTACTGTTACAGCTGGATTTCCTCTTTCACGAAGACAACAAAACGATAATTCTGCACGTTCTTGCAGAGAATCGGCGTGTGCATCGGGAACTTTGCAGAAACGATTTCGTGATTCGAGCCACTTTCTCCTCGACGTAATTCGGATTCCTTATATGAACGCGTGTTCGTGTTTCGTTTCACGTTATAGTGTGCTATCGGAAATGATTAAAATCCGCGTGAAATCGCGGACAGAGGCGAACGAAAACACCGACATAAGGACAACGGGCGAATTACGAAATCGGGTCGACGAACATTGAAGTCGAAGGAAAAAAATGAATTTTACATTACTACAGGAGATTCTGAACGCGGTCAAGATTGTTTAGAAAGCTGATTTCGACGCCGCTTCGGAGAAATGCTAAAACTTCCTCCGTTGCCTTGCTCCTCTAAATAAGAAGGTTAAGGTTAAAGGTTGCTGCTAGCTACCCGAGTCTTACAAGATATCGTACTCTCTGAATGTTGCAACGCGGTATAAACGAGTTCTACCATCGTGAAATTTGTCCTATTAATTAAATGACTGTATAGTTGAAACAAATCTCTTTCCATCGATCATTTTTCGTTTATTAAACACTTAATTCTAAGTATTCTTACTTCGTTCATCAAGTTATGTATATCAAACGTCTTTGTCCACGAAAATAAAATTTAAACTTATACACGTTGTCATGCTACTAACACATAGAAAAGTAAGTAATTTTACTTCAACAAAATTGATTTTAATTTTTATAAACTATTAGAAACTTACACACTTATGTTTCAAACCCTATTAATTTTTCCCATCTTATGTGTATAGGTCCAGGATATATATAAACTGATACTGTATTAAATATATATTCTACCAAATTTTTGAATACAACCATATTATTTTTCATAATCATTTTAATAAGGTAACAAATAATTCTGAAAAATTGTAAAGTACCCTTCCAAAAATCTCGGGATGTTTATATCACACGTAACCAATTAGTGTGACGAAATAAGACGCTCAAGGAATTCCAACGAAGACGAGAACAACCTTTGCGAAAACAGTTTTGCCTTGTAAACTAGATCTACGTGCAGGATAAGTACGAAACAGGCTACATACATATAACATGAGCGCGATATACCACATCGTTGCGGTTTTCAAATTCATTTCCCTGGTTAATAGATCATTCTTCATTATCCTGTCCTACGTTTCTTAGTAGAAACGTGTTACAGAAGCACTCAGTTTCTGTTTTACGACGTCCTAGAGCGTTTAGAGAACATGTCCACCAACGAATTCGTACGTTCGACGTGTATCTAGGATACTTAAATAGTTGGTGGCGCATCGACACGCGGCGGTTCGCAGCTTTACGACGAGCTATAATCGTAAAAATGCAGACCTCGTAAAGCTAGTTAGATTTACGATCGTAATTCATCTCGTGTTACGATGATTCTTCAGGATTATTGTCCGTAACTGTTCCTTCGAGTTATTTCGGTTTGCGGCACTGTTTTCGCGATATCTCGAGTGTCATGGACTTCTTATGCGATCGATAGGCACGAGAGTGTATATTTGATGCAGTTACAAGTATCGATATATCGAAAAATTCTTTGTTAAGGAGTTTGAAAAATTAGTAGTAAATATTTGACATGTCACCAAATTGAAGACGCCACTTCATGTGTAATAGAATTAAAATTTGTAAAATGTAGTAACCAAAACCCTGTTTGCACAAGTCTATCTTTGCTAATACTAATGACGTCTCTTGTATTACGCAACTCTTTTCTATTGCGGTAACAAGAAAAACTAAATTTTAGAAATTATCACTCATTTAATTACTCGATATAATATAAAATTGTAGATTTTCAAAGAAGTCTATAACCTACAACTTCTAATTCGTTAAGTTAATTCGTTAAGTTAATTCGTAAGTATTACGGTAACGAAGAAAATTCGTACCATAAACATGACCGTATTGAAACAATTAAAAATAACGTACAACAGAGTCTACCGAACATGGAAGGAAAAGTCGACTGCACCATAGAAAGATGATTCCAAGACCGTTAATTAAAGAGAAAACCTTAATTCTTCATTCTACCGTACCATATAATGGGAATGCTATTGAGCTTAATAATTCCATTATCCTCGGCACAATGAATTGAGATCCGTCTGAAACGATGCATCAAAGGTTTCGATTAAAATTTCGCGACGGAAAGATCATCGTACCAGTTATCGCGACAGGTGTTTGTTCCTTGTTTTACGTTTTATTTGAGAGGCTAAGGGGAGATCTTTAGATTCGCACGATCTTGTCATTAAAGACTCCGGCGAAAGGAAGAAAATAAATCGCGCGAATGGAGTAAAATTCTTCCAGATAAATAAGCGATAAATATGAGCGACGGTCGTAGACGATGTACAACTGTGTCTTGTTCCTTTTTATTTGAAAGAATGAACGAAAGACGTTCTTTCCTTCGCGAACTACGCAATACGCGACGAAATAAATCACCAGGAAGAATATCTATGAACAGATAGGATCTCGTTGTTTCACATGATCGGTGCAAGGGGTGTTGTTGATCCACCTTTAATGGTTCGTTCTCACGGATGTCGAGAATATTAATGATCCACTTAAACCGACAATAATATGTTTATAACGGTGATTTATAATATACGCTAAGCAACCAACGGCTGCTCCATATCTTTCACATTGAACATCGTATCTGAGGACGATCCTAAACGATTTATGGCGATCTGTTGCCTCTTCCTTTAACGTGACGGGGAAAGAGTATACATAAACGAAAATTCCGGAGTAGAATGATCGTAATTCTAAAATAGTAAAATTTTCTATATTTGAGAAAGAAACTTTCGAACCTTTTCCTTTATACGTAAACCAAGAGTTAGTATTTTTGAAACATTACAAGTCTTTTTATTCAGCATTCAATATGTTCTTAGAAAGTCTGCATGTAGATTTTATGAAAGTAAAATCTGTTTTTATATTGGGTTGACAACTAAGTGAATGCGGATTTTGTCCTACCTAATGGTATTTAGATGTTAATGACCTAATGAGGCTAATGAGGTGTTTTAACATTAACACCTAAATACCATTAAGTAGGACAAAATCCGCAATCACTTAGTTGCCAACCCAATAGTTTAGACTTTGATCTGAATCTAGGATTCTTTTTTCTCTTCTCTTCTGTCTCGCTTCTTTTTCATTTTTATTTTTTCTGGATCGTGCTCGTTTTTCTTTACTGCAAATTTCTATTTCGATTTGAAACGGACTACACCGTTTTTTTCTAAAAAAAGAAAACGAGAAAAGACTGCTATGTATTTTCATATAATTCCGAGAAGTTTCCAATGACCGTTTTATGTAAGCTAATGAATGAACACATCGTTGAATAGACATGTAACATAAATTGATTTAGTGGTAGTCTTTATGGCAAGGATGACGAGATTAAGGCTACGATGATTAGTTTACGTCTTGGCTGAAAGTGATGACTTAATGTTTGTTTTATGATAGCTATATTCAGTTGTTCATTTACGTTTTTATGAGCGTTAACTGTTATGGTTTGGAATGATATAACGCAATTTTATGCACAAACTTGTTCTTTCATACTGAATTCCACCATTCGAATTTCAACATTAAATGAAAATATATGGTCATTTAGGTACTGTTTCATATATTTAAATTTTTTGTTGCAAAATTGAAATTCTTTATGCAATATTTTTGCCAATCTTGTTATGCAAATTTATATTTTAATGATCACGGCGATAAATGTAGAACCTAAGCAAAGATTTATTTCATCTATCAAGTATCATAACAAATATTATGCTTTGAATATTTCATGCATTTTTGCATACTATGTGCATTATACAAGCACTTGTATGTTATACTTTGCATGTTTCATACATCTATTTGTGTTTTTCAAAAAAGTAAGACCATCTTCCATTGACTTATTATCAATAAATTCCATACATGTACATCATCTACCATGTAAATCATATATAATCCGAAAAGAATTTTCCACTCTATTTCAAATAAGCTAAACTACCACAGAGTATCAACTAGAATTCTTGATCAGCCGATTAGAACGAAAAATAACGATGCTTTTAATCGGACCAGTCAATGCTGTTAACACAGAGACACGACTACGCATAAATAAATATTCGTCTTTCCTTTCCGTTTATTTCCTGGGACGAAACCATAAATCGTGTTGGTGTACGCAATGAAACAGCTGACGCGACCATAAAAGAATAAAAAAGGAAGAAGCCTTGCGTATTAACGAATCAGATGCTTAAAATGTCAAGGATAGATGTAAATAGACGATATGGTTAACGGCAACGCGTTAATTGGTCTCCAACGGTGTGCGTATCTACCTTTTGGTTAAGTGTACCGATCAAACTAATCACAAACTAATCACTGAAACGCTCGCAAACTCGTATTTTCGTACATCAGTAAAAAATCCGATGAATTAATGGCGATACGACTACCGGCGCGATATTTATTCCCATGACTTTAATAGAATGTTACAGTGGTTACGTTGCACATTAATAAGTCGCGAGCCGCGAAATACGAACCTGTTAATCAGATGGAAAACGTTTGTTGCGATTACGATATACGCCGGGGCAAGAATACCAGAGCTTTCGTAAAACAGCCTCGATCCCAGCTTTGATATATTCTCCGCAATAAATTTCCCCAGAACGTTTTTTGCATGTAACGAACTGATACACACCCGTGAACCAGTGGTATTTGGATTTTGCTGGTTTGCGCTGAATTTGTATTTATTTCGACTCTGGGATAGAATTCTTCAGTAGAATTCTTCATTCTATAAGTAGAAAGCAAATTTTCGGTAGCTAGGCGAAAGTTTTAAATGACGTTTAGTTGAATCTTTAATATAGTGCATAATTTTCGAATTAATTAATTCATCTCATTAACTTCTTATTAAATAAATTCAAATGTTATACAAGAAGAGCTTCGTATAGATATTGACGATTATGAGATGAATGAAATGAAATCAGATGAGTCGTAAGTAATATATTATGTTGTAAGCCAGTTTTAAGCAAATGAAGTAACCACTTGCGATGAGGATATTCTACAAAAACTATCAACGAATCAGATTCTTTACTTTCAAATTTACTACACAAATCTTTTAAAAACGCGGTGCAACGATACTACGCTTGTAGGATTATTTTACTGTGAGATATATTGGTTCGTATAAATTACGAATTTGTAGTTTTAATAACTCTGATAATCCTTAGTGTTAAATGCAATTTGATAGTTACATTTAATTACATCTTCCTAAAAATATTCATATCTTACGCAATTCACAGAAACATCTACACGATTCACGGAAAGTAACATGTACCAACTGAAAGACATCTAAACTAAGCTAATCCCACAATTCAGCGAATATCTAGATTCCATGTAACACGAACAAGTTCTCCCATCAATAGCAAACTCGTGTTCGTCAGCATGAGCAGAGAAGAGCGCGTTCAGGGAATTATCTCTACAAGAAGAAGGTTTATGGAGGCGGAGGCGCGGCTTTGGTATTCGCTGCGAAATCTTCGAACGGAATAACAGCGTGACGATCTGATAGCGATTCGAGGCACTGGTATTCTCGTAATTCGTTGGCAAAGGACAGCTTTATGCGCGACAATCGCTGCATACGGTAGCAAACCAGCTGCAATGGCGTCGACATTGTTGCGTAACTGCTCGTTAGAGAACTAAACGCCCCGTTAAAGAATCCTCGAGATAGAGTTGATCCTACCTTGCCTTTCCTTCGAACTCATCATCCAACAACAATGCGAGGATAACTAGATAGTATTCATTAGAAGACAATGTAACGTAATCTCGAAAGCTTACGTGACTAGAGGAGATAGTTGAAAATTTATGAAAATCGTAAAACGACGTGCTGAACACGCTAATTTTATTGCCTATCGAACAAGTTACAAGTTAGTTGTTAAAAGCATCAAATTTCAATATTCAAATTAATCAGAGAGGGAGAGATGTGAGTAAAGTGCAGAATTGTAGTAGTAGCGATTGAGATTGAATTAATAATTTTTTCATTTGCTAGATAAAGTATTTAAGAAGTGGAGAGACCCAACGAATTAAATGCTGTGTCAGATGAATAAAGTCTAGATCAGCGCTGACCAAGCTTTCTTCGCAAGTAAAACAGCCTTCGCCTTGACGTGGTTTGAACAAATTGACACGCGATAAACGTAAAAAAGCAATATATGTATTCTGCAAATAGTCTTATTTGTACAAAAATATTGTTCTTTTAGTTCCAATAAAAGAATTTACAAGTATGTAACTATCATATTTATTCCTCTTAGTATATAGACTTTTTATCATTTTGCCAATTTAACATCGAGGTTCCTCGTTCAATTTAAATTGGAATATAAGAGAAGGTTAAATCGTCAAGTATATCTGTATAGTATTGTACAGGTCAGCTCATTGATAAAAAAGCAACAAACCATTAATCAACGAATATCTGGATTATCAACCAGCCTTGCTTTGTAAGGATATCAAAAGGCAGTTATTGAAAAGTGCAACACTAAGAAAATATATCTAATATCTAATACATATTTAATATAAGAAAAATGAAAAACGTATGAAAGAGGAATATATCGTACCTGTTAGTAATTTGACTTGTACCACGCCAGTTAAGAAGACTTAAGGTAAGAAACGAGGGTAATATCGTATTAGAATTATTCCCCTAATCTCTCCTTTTCTTAGAATCCTATAGTTACAAAATCTTCATACATTCTGTACTGATAAACTAACATTGTTCCTACTCATGCTTGAACAAATATTTTCACAGTATCGATGGATGAAATAACAAAAGGCAAGAAGTAGCAACTCGTTAAGGTGATTTCCTGATGTTAATTAAAAAGCTGTCCATGTGCATTAGCGGTATTGAACGTAACGTAATAATCCTACTCGCGCTGGTACAAATCTGGGTTAATCGGCTTAACAGCTACGTCGAGAAAGAAACCGGCTGTCGGAAAAAAGGACGATAAAGTAGCCTCGAGCGAACAAAACGCGCTTCTTTGCAAGGACGTAATCGAACTGGACGTCAATCAATTCGCGACATCGATGTTCCTCCATTTTTTTTGCATATATACGCTATAACGAACGTACTAACGTGTTTTGCAGATCGTGCATGTAGCATACTCGTATATAGTGATCGTCGTGTTACGTTACACATAGCGATGGACGTCGATACGCTCCTGTTAAAGACTAGCTTCTTTTGTGCTAGGAGTAACATTACATGGCGTATTTCTCAAACGGATTATAAACAAAAATCTGTTGCATTAATTCGATGGTGCAGAATCAGCAAAAGCTGTGGTAAATTTCGCTGATACACGAGGCGTGCACATTTTTCAGAAATAGAAAATGTCTAGTAACAGCGTATGAATTTTTCTGCGTATAATTTAAATATTTTTATTGTACTATATTATTATACTATATTTTTATTTTTACTGTACTATATAATAGTTAGATTGTAGTGACTATTATCTGGTTGTATATGTATGGTAACTATTAAAATGTTGTATAACAGTAAGAACTTTAATCATACCAATTGATACACACTCAGTAATTGATAGAAATGAGTGGTAAAAACATAGGTCGATATAATTCGAAGATTGAGTAGTTTGAAAAAATGTTGTAAGTGCCTTAAAATGATTAGGTCAGGTTTCTTGACTTATCATAATACTATAATTATACTCTAAAAAATTTTTATTAAAAACTTATTCTTTCATATATCCCAATCGTTAATTGTATATTGCACGATGAAAAGGTTTAATTTAATTCAAACTGGAAGTGGATATAAACTTTCAAAAGTAAGATTGATTCCCACCGGCAAGTGTGATAGAAGAAATGTAGAAAGGAAATGAATTATTCGAATGAAAAGATTATAAAAGTTATTCAGTTTTTTATCTATAAGAAGAAGGCCAAGTTCGACCAATCGAATCTAAAAAGGCAGCAATAAAAACTGACGTTTTTGCGCAGGAATTTAACGGAAACCTTGAACGTCAGCTGAATGTCAAACATAAATACCGCAAAGGTAATACGTACTAGAAGTAGAAATCGATCAGCATAATAAACTTCAGCGTTCCACGGATTATTACGTGATTGCAAGGCCGGAGAATCGACAGGTTTTTACAGGTTACACTTACGCGTATTTTCTTATTTAATTCTCCCGAGTAGATCTGAGAACGAGACCTTAAACATTCTTTTATAATTTAAGTTATGTTTCATTATAATCTTTATATTTACAATATTTCCCAGATTCATTTTGTTGAATATTTATTACCCGACAAGAAATCAAATTGAGTAGAATTTTTTTCAAAGAACACCTGATTTATTCCGTAATCAAACCGTGGCTATTAAAGCTTTGAAATATTCATACCCTCCAATTAAAATCAATTGCAGAAATCACTAATAATGATCGCGAAACTTACACCTGCAATTTCCATTATATATTGCAAATAGCCACGTACGCTAAAAACTCGATGGGATACACAAGAAAACAACGAAAAACCACGGCGTTAGCCTTAGTAAAGTCGACGAAGAAGCCACGACTCGATGATCTAGAGCCGTACAAGGACATTCCACTGGGTAATCCTCATGTTCGCTCCCTGTCTAAGATCACGATCTATTTACAACTCGTAAATTAAGGGCCGTGCGGATGTCCTCGATTAAATTATGAAATGAATTTGCAATTGAACTATCTCGCGGTTACACTCAATGAAACTAACACGAGCAAGAAACGAGAGTAGCAAAAAGCAACAGTGTACGAAGCGTTGCTAAAGAACATGGGAATAAGAAGAATCGAAAACAAATGAAGTACGGATAAAATGAAGGAATGATAAAATGAAATCGAGAAAAGGAAAGAGGGAGAGAGGGAGAGAGAAGTAGAATAAAGGAATAACATGAAAGGAAGCACGAATAGAGAAAAAGAAAAGGTCGAGAGAGAGAGAGAGAGAGAGAGAGAGCATTCGAATTATTAATTATCCGAGTAGCTGCTAGAGAGCCGATATGCGCATAAGCGTCAACGTTACATAAGTTCTACGTGACTGGAAGGTATTGCGCCTTCGTGGCCCGACGATACAGAGGGTCTTTGGTGTCGAGGTTTAAGTTCATCTAGGTGAATCTACCTATCCGACACGAATATGATCTCTCTCACGAAGCAACGCGGCCTTCTGAAGATTCCAGACGCTCCTGCTGGCCTTGAATTCATCGAACAAGGTCAAATGTTAGTGCCAGTAGGAGGTTGCAACTCAATATCGCCGCGATTTTTTCCTTTCTCATCTTGAATGCAGCTTTTCGCGATCTGTCGGGTGTTTTATTGGTTAAGTGCTTCATCGAGCACGTCTTGTAAGTTTGCTGCCTTGCGCTTGATTATTCATGTATGTTCTAGAATTTAACTGAATTATGGATCTGGAAATTGGATGTTCTAGAAATCGGAGAATTTTAAGGCAGATTTTAGAAATTAGATGTACTGCATATTTTCTGATATATCTGTCGTAGAAATGAAATATTCTATGCTTTTTCAGGATAAAGATTTTACAGCATTTAATACATGTTTTGAAATAAAATGTTCTGAAAATAGAAACGATAATGTTCGAGAAATATTAGGTTGTCCGGAAAGTTTCTTCCGTTTTATAAGGAAATAATAGACGCACAATGTTTTTTGTTTTATATTAGTTTATTGAATTATGCACGAACATAATAATAGTTATAAAACGAAATTGTTGTTCATCTATTATCACCTTATGAAACGAAAGAAACTTTTCGGACAATCTAGTAGATGTTCAGTAAATAGAGCGAAAACGATAAATAACATAAAAACATCATAATGTTGGATATCTAGAATTACAATATTTTTCTCAAATTCTTTATATCATTGACCAACCTATGAACTGACGTTCGCAACTTTCTCATTCGGAAAGTCTGATACAATAATTCTCTGTTTGTTCGAGGAAAAAATTTATCTTATAGTATCTACAAAGACAGCCTGAAGCTGGTGTCCCGCTAATTTGACGGGGAATTTCGTAGCGGCGACAGTGAAAGGTACAGACATAAAGTAAATCAGCGTGGACACGAGATCGAGGAACGAAGGAATACAACTTTACAATCTATTCTTCCCACGAAGAACGCGCGCGCCTTATAATACTTGATAATGATCCGACAAGGATCCAAGTAATAATGGTAATGGTACTGTGGAATGACAGAGATAATGACAACGTAATGCGAATGTTAATGTATCCCGTGGGCGGACGTCGTAAAATTGGACGCAAGGGTAACAAAGGTGATCTTTTCCGGCGAGCAGTCTCGAATTATAATATCATTTTCGCATAAAACTGGCGTCGTCAGATTACTCTTCCGATCTAACAATCCGTCGAACAATTTTATCTCGTCATCGGCTGGGAACTTTATGAAAATAATTAAGATTTAGAATGACTGTTTCAAATAAGATCATATATCTGCATAGTTATAAAAACTGAACACTTTTAATTTCTTCACAATATTATAGACGTTATCTGTAACTATATTCAATCAGGTCACGAAGTCAGGTCACCACATGATTAAACTTGATTTCTGGAACAAAACATCACCAAGTTATGTTGATAAAGTCGAAGACTACACGAACGCATCCATAATTTCTCGTCAAGGTTCTGCAAACAGAAGTATCTGTCTTTCCAAAACCACACCCGGTGTTGCTAATGTGATATAACTAAGAAAAAATTGTAACGCTGATAAAACTCGAATAAAAACATCCGAACGTGTACCTTATCTTCAAAGTAAGTAAATATTTCTTATCGAATATATAATCATATGTTTCTATATAAAAATTAGTATTTATGCGCTTCATGACCTAAGCTTGTTTTAAAAAGCGTAATTTTTCGAATTCAAATTTACAAGATTGAATTGACCGAATTCAGATTAGACAATTTGATTGAGATTGAAATATAGTGTAAAATATATGTAGCAGATATAAATCCTTCTTGCTGTCATATGGAATAAACTACCAATCGTATAACCACCTTAACACGATTGTAGTAAATCTCTTATGAATTACTTCCTCTTCCTCGGAAGAGATTAATTCATACTTTTCAAAAACTTCCAATCTACACGATGTCAGTAAGAAAGCGATGTTACATCTCGTCACTTCTGTGGCGTGAAAAAGGCGCGACGGAAACGACTCGACACAACTATGCGTGGCACCATGGTCGAAAGAAACGGATTAACGGAACATCGAGGATCGTTAAACTCGTTGCATCGCGTTGTGTTTGAGGTGCACGTGCGATCGTTAAAATCTTCCAACTTTTTTACCATTTCGTCAGCGGCCGTTCTCGATCGGACTTTCTCGCTCGACGGGGCGCCATCGTTCACCTCATTTGCAAGCGCACGTGTATCGGCGACCGATACAGCGACATGAGTAAATCACGTTGAAACGCGTGTAGAAATGCGGAGGAGAGCGTGAATTCCATCGTGCAAATAGACCAGTTTAAAATGAAGGAACAGACAGGAAGCAAAATTGCGACAATAGATAGGTAGCGGAATCATGACAAGAATATCAGGGTCGTTGTGTTTGTTCGTTGGTTATTACATTTCCATCACAAAATACATGTTTATTTTTTGTGTGTTTATAATATGCAATAAGTTTCTAACTATGATAGTTAAACGAGTGACCGCTGCTAAGCTTTTCAGATCCAGAGACTATGATTAGCATATTTACAATCAACTACAAAAGTGTATACATCTCCATCGAATTTTTTGGATTTGACCTATTAAAAGTAATTTGAAATACACATTGTCATAGAAACGTTTATATCTAAATATCAATAGAGAATGACTTTTTTAGTCGTTCGCTATATTGAATTATTTTTAGATTCATAATAATCTTGAGACGAAATTATAGATCATTATTGATAACGGTAATCTTCTTCATATCTCTCGATTTAATATCGTACTGGTGTCTTGAAGATATAGAATACTGCAGTTAATGTTTAAAAGAACTGTAAGTAGAGTGTTAAATGGCTCTTCTATATTTTTAAATGTTTCTTTTTATCCGATAAAGATAGTATTATGACAGTGTGTAGGAGCTTAAAGCCTTAAATGATGACTAGGATATTTAGAAACCAAATGTCAAATAAAATTTATCGCATAAATATCGAAAATCTAATAGAAAATTAGTCATCCAGTATTAATAATTGGTTACGTTGCTTTATTGGTAAAAGCCGGTAGAGATAACGTTAAAAGATATTGATAAGCTTTTACGATATTATATTTATGGTCACTTTGCTATAATTGTCACTAATGTCATGATCTGTAATCAAGTGTAAATTAAAGTGAGATTTCTAGCCAGTGACATTTAATGCTCGGACGTTAACTCGTCGACATACGTTATAAACATTCTTGAAATATATTTGCATTAAACATTAAATCATGTAAAACATTTATTATTGTTAATTATATTACACGTAAACTTCTTTTTTATTTTTAAAATAGTGCGATTGACATTTCAATGTACAAAACATCATATGTATTTTGCAATCGCGAAGAGAGACGTCAACGGGAGTCGTAAATTCCCGTTACGATTATAATAATCGACACCACGAGTTGATCGATCCCCTGATTTCCGTTGAGATAATAGAGGTGTTTGAGAGGGTATAACACTGTGATTAACAGGGTTATAAAATTTATATTCTTAACACTTAAGTTACACCGTTGCTTATAATATATATCGTCGACACTGAGTTAGCGTATGGAGATGCGATACACTGGCACAATATTCGTTGATGGTCGAGCAAAGCTCTTAGAGTTTGGTTATAGTTGACTAACCCGTTACTGACATGTTGACTTTTCTAGCGTTGTAGAAGAAGAAGTTACAGTGACGATGCTATGTCGGAGGAAAGCTAGCGATGGGTGTGTCTAGCGCACGAGACCATCGGATTTGTTCATGACATTTTTGGTCAGGAAAGATTCATTGCTTCTGATTGGATAAACGTAGGTTGGTGGTCTAGGAAGGGTCTTAGCCGCCCTCGATAGAAAGTTATTAGTGGGAAGCATCGTACGTGAGAAAAACTAACTTTCCCGTGTCAAGCCGTAGTACACAATACTCTCTAGAAAGTGATTTAGAAAAAAGATATTTGTTCTGTCTGAAGGACCTTAGCTAGCAAATTACTGGGATTTATGATGGGTCTTTAAGACTATTGAGGCTACGCAGTAAGGATGAGCGGACATCTAGTTTCCGTCTGGCCCGCGGTGTATGGCCTGGTCTAGGTAGAGGGTCACCTGACGTAACATCATACAAAGTTTAAAATTGCAAGGTTTACTTTCAAACTATCACAATGAGGAAATCGCGGTTTCAGTAATTAAAATTTAAAATTCTATGAATACGTGACAAATGCAAGAACATTCCAGGCTAAATTGCTCCTATTTGGGTGACCGTCTGAGGGATTTACCACCAAAGCTTCCATGTAATCGTATGCACTTCTCGTTACCCTACTAATACAGAGTGTCTGTTATTCAACATGATATACAGTATCCGGCATTTATTGTCACATATGTCACTCGTTTATTTCAATATGCACGCGTCGCAGCCTCAAAGGATACTTCTATAAATCAAGTGGTAATAAAGTTGGAGCCAATATAAGACAAGATCGAAAAGAAATTCCATTTCCATTTTGTTTCTCTCGTACGTCTTATGTACATTTTACATTAATTACGCTGTTAGTTTGAGAAATTAATTACGAAATAATATAATAGAATTCAAATAGAATCTCGGTGGTTATCGATTAATGCAGAAATTGGTAATAATACCGTATAAAAGAGATTAAAAAATGGGGAAGAATCTCTTATTTCAAAATTTAAATATTTTGTGGATTCGTTCTATTAATATTCTTTATTTTAATGTTGAAATTAAAAAATTTGTTACATACTCGTACCAACTACATATTGAGTATGCTACTATATGGCAACATACCGCGTATGTACAGGTTAATAATCAGAATTGTAATCCCCTTGGATAAAAACAGAATCTTTTTATACACACCGTAATTTTCTCATTTCTCTATCGTTCAAAGAAAACGGAAGTCGGCAGTACATACCAATCGAAGCGTTCGCGAACAATCCAAGAACACGAGATCTCGATTTTGAGTTCCTCGACATTAACGATTTTTCTCATTATCTACTAACTACTCCAGAGCACTAGTGCATCGTTTGCACGCGAGAAGAACACGTCTCGCCTTTTTTCACGTGTCATTTTCCACGTAAGAGAACAAACCACAACGAAAATCGTTACGTATCATTCTCGTCTAATTATTTCCAACGACCGTATGTTATCCTGCTTCGAGGAAACACTGCATTGTACATCTAATTAGAAACACACAATTGTAATTTTTACACTGGAAAACGAGGTGGAAGTGGCTGATTACTGGTTAGTAAGGGCAAAAAACGATCAATCGAGATCTTAACGATATGCAGTTGCTAGAAAATATTGGAAAATTAATAAGGACGTTGACAGATAAAGGAGAACAAGAACACAAGAAGGTGTAAAGCGTGGATCGCTCGGTTCTATCACGACGGAAAACAGCAACTAATTGCTTGACATTGTCGCTATGCGTGTACGTGACGCACGTGTTTAAAGGGTTTCTGGTTACTAAGTGATTTACTGTTCGCGATAGTGTCAGAAGACTGCCTTGCGCGTCTTTTTCACTGCACAGGCAGTCGTAACCATTTCTTCCAGTCAAACAACTTGACTATCCTGCAAAACAGTGGATACTCTGCTTAGTTTTTCGTAATTCCTTTTTTTCGGGTTAAAAATAAAAAAAGATGAAATTTTTTTTAATTGAAGTTGTTTCTTGAATGTATAGGAACAAGAGAACACGAGAGGTCTTTGTTGATAAAGGAAATCTATTGTTAATAGATTATTAATTTCAACACAGTGAATTATAATATAAAGATAAGAAATGATGACTATCGAATTTTTACCATTATGCAAACTGGGCCGGTCATCGTAGTACAAGTGGGTAAAGGACGATTCTACGTCAAAAAAAAAAAATAAGAAAAAGATGTGGTACAACATTTTTTATCCAAGGCTCCGTTTTCGAGAAAATCGACTTTGAGTATTTAATAAGTATACTTAAATATTTTTAATTTGGCTAACTCCGGAGTGAACAAAAGTATATAATTGACAAGGGTTTAAACTACACTTAAAAATAAATCAAAAACGTAGAATACAATGTTTTCATAAGATATTAAATTTTCGAGGAAAATAAAGTTGAATATGTATAGTACGTATTGTAGGATTTTTTTATTTATTTAGAATGGATTAAACAGGAAACGATGGATATTTAAAGTGAACTAAATATAGTAATGTTCTATAACTAAGACAACTAAATAGTTAATTTACAACTCTCGTCACCGCGGTTCCAACGCTCTCTCACGCCCTCGACAACGTTGACAACACTCTGACTTCTCAACTAACTACTGACTGTTAATTCGTCTTTCTCCCTTAAGCATCCCTTCGTCTTTTCTCATAGCCCCATCACTACGTGTTCCGCAACTGTCCGCGGCCATGGTTAGGCCTTTTCTCCGCGTAACTATTCGACCGAAGGACCGACGCATTGACGGGTCGCTCGGTCCATTGAGGTTTCCAGGCTCTTTTGGCCTGTAGGCACTTAGGCTTTCTTAGATAATTTGTCCACGATATTACAGTATGTTATGTACCAGATCACTTCGTAATTAAATGTGTTTAAACTATATTTTCTTGGAAATAAGGTCTTACTTGGAAAATTTTTATTGTACATTTTTTATTTATTTCCACGTGTATAATAACCTCCTGTTGATCGTTTATTTATATCTAGCCAGTACCTGGCCAAGTTAAAGTATACTCGACAAACTTCTAAATTCAATTTTCTAAAAATGAAGCGTCAAATAAAAAAATTGTACTGTATATTTTTGACTCATTTTTCCACGTAAAATTTACTCTCTGCCTGATTGTATTACAATTAGTAGTAGTTAATTGTTCTTCGAATGAAAGTATAATGTTTCTGGTTTCACAAAGTATTACGAGTTCAAGTAAATTCTACGTGTCGCGTATTATTCATTTCCCCTGTCATCGGTGACACCATTATTCATCTCTCAGTTAATCAACGACGGCAATCGTCTGAAATTACCGAGATCCTTAACTTTCTTCGTACTTTTCCACTCGATATATCATCAAGCAAAAGTCTACCTGTGTCTTTCCTTGGGTAACTATCGAAGAAAGTGCAATCCGTGGATTCCTAAGTGTTCTTTTGCAACATACACCAATTAATCAACCATATAATTACCAACTAGAAGACCGCCAATCACAATGAAATTACAATTAAATTTCAATTACATTGTAATTCAACAGATAGACCAATAACCTAGATACGAGATTTCCAAGACTCTAACGTTCAAATAACAGTTTTCCATGGAAGGAAAATTTGATAATTTCCATCCAAGCAACTTAAACCCTTTATTTTGTGTCTGGGAGAGGACACTATATCATCCTAAATACCGTGGAAATCGCATTATCTTAGTTAGTAAAAACAACGTCCTAAACGTCCTAGAATCGTCGACGGATCGAAATACCGTCTGTCCATGGGGATTAAATCGCGATTAATTCGCGGATATTAATTAGCCGACGAATGGAGTGGCGTCTCTAAACGTTCTCCAAAAAAAAGAGTCTGCCCACGACTCGTTGAACCAACGCCAGATAAATCTTATGTAATGCCGTGAGCGCGCGCGTTTCCGCGTGTTTTGCGTGCCAGCTCGTGTATTTCGCGAGCGTCTCAGGGGACGTGTCAGATCAATGCCACCGGTGGTAACGAGAAATCATCGAAAACACTGGCTGCTTTCCCCGTTACGGACAGTCCACGCCACGGTGAGAACCTTCTCATCTTCCCACGATAATCAGGTACCGAAGAAAGTGCAAGGGGAACGGGTAAAAGGCAGGAATTCATTGGGAATGGTCGGATCTTTGATCGATCAAGTGGAAAAACTAGAATCTTTCTTTGTGGAACATGGCATGTTTTATTCGGACGCTGTCTTCGATTCTTAAAACTTAGTTTCAGTGGCCTGAATCACAGTAATTTATCCGCAAATCTAGTATGTTCGAATCCAACTTATACTAGCAATTTTGTGTTTACGATTCAATCACTATAATTGTATCACATTCTATCCTGTTATTTGAATGAATTTATTTATATTATATATTTAAATTCATCATGTATACAATCTTTTTATATCGTATTGTAGGCATATCTGATTATATCTATAATCAGAAATTACATATTACAAAACTCTACGTCCTTTTTCTATAAATTAGTCTGCATACAAACTTAATCTTCGGACAAAATGCTGAATAATTTATTAAGAACTACAAAGCGACACTTTTCTACATCCTCTATAAATTTTTCCTCTTTAATTCCTTCATTCCAACATTCCTTCGTATCCAAGCACGCAACTTGAAAATCTCAAATCTTATATCATCCAGTCGCTCGATTTAAAGAATCTTGAATGCAATGATCCAGCAATCGATAACTTTACTTTAGATAACGATCAACCCTCGCGAGAAGGAAGGCCATTAATCAAATTCTTTCGTTGTAGTTCTTTTCGGAAGTCTTCGAAAGCGACACGCACGAGCCAGTGACGGCGATCGAAGTGTGTCACTTGCACTTGCCGCGCGGTCCACGGAGAAGAGAGAAAACCTGCACACACCACTAACGCTGATCGTCGCCGTAGAAGTAGGTCGAGAAGAAATAGCGGCGATGCGTGCGAATCCACGCAAACGAAACGACGACAACCGACTGCGATCGAGGTAGAAATTTTCATCGAGTCGGCTGTATCGGTGTCAAGAGACGCGACGCACTCCGGATCTCTATCCGTCCCTGTTTTCTCCGGATATTTTTACGATTATTATTACAATTATCGCATAGCCAGTAACGTTTTCTTTGGGAGTTTTCGTGACGACGCAAATAGTTTCCATGAAAATGGAATACAACGAATAGGCCTGATGGTTGATAGTTAATAGTACTTCATACATATATGGAATAGTATAGTAGAATTCTTCAATCTGAATTTATTTGGGTAAACGCAATTTATGTGATTCAAATTTGATTTTCTTCGCTATTTATTATTGTTCGTCAACAGGTCGTGTTTAGATAAGTGAGTTCAATTGGCGAAAGGTCAGTTAAGCGGGCATTAATTAAAATTTCGTTCGAATAAATGGGATAAGTTCGTAGATTCTCTCAATTACCTATAATTTTTCATCAATATAACAGGAATGATAAATACATCCAATTTACAGAAGTTTATCTAATGGGATAAGAAGATTTTTATTACTTTTGGTTTTTTGCTTTTGCATTATAGTTTTGATATATAATCAGTTATATATCCGGTTAACGTGATCTGAACCTTGAAACTGCAATTTAATGAATTTTCCACGAGGAGTCTCGAGACAATCGTGTATTCAATAAATTCCATCCAATCAACAATAATCATAAAGAGAAGGGAGTCGACGCTGTAAACGATGCTTCATAACAAATACTTCACGAGAAACGCTATTTCACTTAAACTGACAGGAATTTAGAAAACTCGTTAATTTTCTACCATCAACAATCAAATTGTATTCAATTTTTTACCATTTGTACATAATATCCAACATTAATCAGATAAAAATTATTTACGATTTCCCCATTAACAATCGTGTTTCAAACTTATCCAATTCAAAAGTTACAATTTCCTGCACAATGATGGAGATATACTTACTCTGTCAGAAGTGAAAAGCCGAACACTTTCGCCCAATTCGATCGCTTTTCATGAGAAACGGATACCGATTGTTGTAGCGTGTTCGCTTTTTAAACCGAACGTCCCACTTAGGAGAAACTCTACGACAACGAACTTTCGAATTGTCTAGAAAATGTATTTTCCTTCCACGCTTGACAAGATATTTACTACGATTCGAAGGATCGCGAGTTCCTCCCGGTTTCATCATTTCGCGACGAGTGAAATTACTATCAATTAAACGCACCACCACATTGTTCTTGTAATTGCTCAGTTGTCCCGACAGCATAACGCGACATTTATGAATTTCTGCCTTCTATTGTAAGACTTTATTTTGTGCAATCGTAATTTAAGGAAAAAATCGTGCTCTTGTTTCGTTATACGTCTAAACACAATCGTTATTTGATTCGTTGAAGCATATTATTGCGCGATTGACCGACTTTCAAAAGTGACATCGAAATTTGGGACTTTCCTCTTTTCAGGATTTATCTGTCTCTTGATACAATGATACAATTGATGTTCGTTGATTCGTTGATTGACGGTTTGTAATGCAGTAAATTGTTGGCGAAATCTCTACGTAAGGTTCACTGGTCTTCTCTGAAAGACAGGACTATACGTCTTCAAATTGTATTGAACTGTCAAAATAGTCTGATACGCTTCCATTTACAGATGATACTACTTTTATCATGCTTGTCTATCAAATAGGAATTATATCATACTGTTCTATTGAAACAAAAGTAACCAGTCATCCTGAAGTTTTAATCGATGCATTTCTAAGAAAAGACCGGTTGTAAACTTGTTTATTTATAATTTACAAATATTGTATAAGATATATTTGCAAAAGTTTGTACATTGAGATATCCAGAAAGTATGCTGGGAGTATCCCACAGCAGGAATTGCTACGAAGCGATAGCTTGCAAAATTGAAACTCGTTGAATATGCCAGAGTCTGTTGCAACATCCTATCATGCAATTCATTGCAAGTAAATCCGCGAGTCATTCAGAATATTGCTTGTTAATTGACTGATAAAATCACCATTTAAACTTCTACAACCACTCAATATACATAATACGCATAACTTTCTAAACACTTCAGTTAATCGTTTCTAATTCACGCTACTGCATAAAACGTCTGCCCTAATCTTCAAATCCTACGGTAAGGGTATCATCGATATTTAAATTTAATTCATTAATAAACTATTTAATTTTATCTATTTTTCTATACTAATTATATATTAGATAAAAATCTTCATTGATCAACCAGACGAATCTAAAATTAGGGAAGTGACAAAATAATCTTCGTAGTACCTTCTCGAATTACTTAGCGTGTCGAAATTCCCCGAAATATCTAACGAATCTCCCGAAAAGCCAATGATAATTATAGAAGATAGAGATCCATTTATCCGGAGTGGCGATCACGCGGAATCCGGACCCCTCAAACGCGCCGGTGGCCGACGTATATTCCAAGAGAAATATCAGCGATCTTTACGACCCCCGTTGCCACCAAACCAACGAAGGATTCAGGGTAGAACACGCGTGCTAACGCCAGAAATACATCGGGGCCATGTAGAACGCTTCATCCTCTCTTATACTTGTATTTCGGTCTAGGGTAATGCACGGAAACGCGACGCGCGTAAACACATGTTCGCCATATGGCGAACAGTGTGTTCGTCGTGATTTTTTCACGTGACCCGGACCTTGAAAACGCGTCACAGATCCCGGAGATCGCGCGTCGCCACGTTGAATTGGGAATACATCGATCAAAATTCATTTTATATTCCGTCTGAGGATTGGAATAATGCTGTAAGTTTGTAACAGGCATCTTTGTACGAAATCATTTCTGACAGATAGTACTAATGCACGCGGGTTTTTATGATGAAACGAATGCGTGTATTTATTTGGGACGACTGACAATTAGTCCTTGTTGGACTTTTATACTATATTATAAGAGAAGTACATATTAAGTTGTTTGGCAAGTTTGTAATGCTTTTGTCGGCTCGAATATGCTGTCTTGGGTTTGATGATTATTTATTATTAGAGAATTATTTATTATGAATTCCTGCTAAATGATAACGTTCGACCGTTCGCGGAGAGACACGATCGCGGTAGAGCGCACCAACGAGAGTCGTAAATTCTCGTTACGATACGATAATCGACGCCACGAATCAGCCGATCCCCTATTTCGTTTAAGACAGTAGGGGTGGTTGCATAATTATAACACTGATTTAACAAATTAAATATATTCTTTATTCCAACAACTTTTTCTCAAAGAATATAATGTGAAGAGTGACAAATTGAGATGTATTCTGCTCGAAGCGATGATAGCAAGTAAATTATGTTTGAACAAAAATCCTAAGGAACTTCACCGACTTGAAAGATGTTTTGTAGCAATTAAGGGCCTTGACGATAAAGTAAAAATGTTTAATTTTGACAGTTCTTTAGGCATATTGCGGTCCCATTAATTGTATTTGTACAACTGGTGGCCGTCTTGACCGAGGAATGGATTTTGGTATATTGCAAGGTTACGGGACGTAACAGATAACTTAAAGAGTCAATTTAATAATTGATATATATTATGAATATAATGTTGCAAGTAATTAAAGGAGAATATTAAAAAGCTATCAAAATAATGTATATTTTATGAATTAATGGAATGGTTTAAATAATCCTACAATTATTCTGATTATAACATACACATAAATGAAATGGAGATTTCGAAGTATGTATCACAATAGGTACATTTAAAGCTTCATCACACTTTTGATTAAAAAGGCCATTAGAAAGGGAGCAATGGAATATTTCCTTATTAACTCTCAATTAAAACAAATATATAGCCTGTTATACGGTATATTAAATGTCAGTGCTTTCCGAAATCCAATCCCGTCGCAGCATCTCTGTGAGATTTAAGGCTGACAGTTTGCAAAATTTATATTTGAGCGACGAAAATGTTGCACGCTTCACACGTGACCGATAATTACACGAAAATATGAGGCAAATTAAGACGTTTGTGATAAATTTCGATTAATCGAGTGGAACGGTGGAACGACGTTCCTGGACGGCAATGTTCCACGATCGAACCCTTCCAGCTTCTCCGCTCCCGAAAACTATAATTAGCCAGCACTTTGGCAATTTGCCTATCGCTTCCTTTCATTCATATTCCTGTTGCTGCCGTTGGTAAAGATAAAAATAAACCGACCAGTTATAAAGCTCACCTAATCAGAAATGATCCTTCTACCCTGTCATAATTAGGTTCGATTGCTTTATTAGCCATATAATCGAACAAGTAATATAATCTTTCTTTCGCACAACATACAACTGGTCAAATAGTGTCATAACCGATTTATGAAGCGATCGAATAATATAAAATTTAAGAATGAATTGTTATATTTTATTCGAAAATTTTTTTCCATTTATGAAGTGAACGTAAATATATAAAAAAAATAAAATTATTAAACTGCCAACGATGTAATTATAAAAAGGTTGAAGATACAAAAACGTATTTAACTAAATTTACAAAAATATGAATTCGCATAAATATCCGCAGTCTAGAAATAATCTTGTCTTATAGAGAACAAAATTATTTGATTATTCGAAAAATTCTATTATTCGAATAAAACATGTGTCGTGAGTTTAAGTAATGTCGAACTATCAGAGTTACTCTATGAGTTACTTATTCCTTAACATTCAAATTTTATATTATTCACAGAGTCAAAAAGATGAAAAATAAAAGTCATATGCAAGATCGTACGATGGCTGATATCATCCGAACAAAAAGTCAGCAGCAAAAGAAACGTATGAGGTCATTACGTCTGAAACATAAACGCGACATTGACAGCTATATTGGCGAGATTCGAAAGGATATTCGAACGCCTGCCATCATAGGAGTGTGGATAATTTCGCATTCACCACGTGTGGCAGGTATTCGAAGGTAACACATGGTGGGGAGCGCTACATGAAAGGAAAGATCGAGACGTACCGAACCACTTTGACAGCGAGAATAAATAGAAGTCGCTCGAGAAACGTAAATTTTCAATCGGTTCAGAGATCAGCTTCGTATAATGCTATATAGTAATGAGAACATTTCAACCCTTATTATGCTGCAAACACGTTATTAATTAATTTTCGACGTGTACGAATTAATTATAATATTTCTGGAATTTCTATCTAAGGAATGCAATTTTTATTTGTCGCAGAATTTTCAGTAATATTTTGGTAAAACTATGGTAAATTCTCTATGTAATAAAGTTTTTGTAAATTTCCTACGTAATAACATTCCGGTATTAAATTCTCTACATAATAAAATTCTGATATCCATAATATATTTTCCAAATAATAAAATTCTTCTTCTAAAATTATCCTCTTACTCGCACCATTACAGAAATATGCTGTTCGCTTTTCATTTACATATCGTAAACCTTCCGATGCTCGTGATACTCGTGTAACATAATAACGATACAATTTATTATAATCAGTGCTCCCGTACAATTTACGTGTAGCAGCTTCGCAGGCCCATTAGCAAATTGCCCTTCGTCCGAGTTAATTGCAAAGGTTCGAACATGGTAGGAGCGTTTAAAGGCGAGAAGACGACACGAAGGAGGGGAAGAACACGTTGAATCGCACAGGTGCGGGTCGACATATTCAGCACGTTCTTGGCGAGTAAAGCGGCCTTTCTCCGTGACATTTCAGAGGCAACAAAACAGATGTAGGTGGAGCTCTTGCATCTTTCATTACGATGCAAGGACGACCGGCTACGAAGAACCGACCTGAGATTCTGCTATGCCGATCTTAACCTCCGATTCTTTTCTTCGATGTTTCAACTTGTCGCGGATTAAATGGACATTAATCATGATTTATCGATTCAACATCAAAAGAAACTGAATAAATAATTTCAAGTTTGAAAGGCATTCTCAAAATTATAATTTTGTTTTTGTTGTCCGTATATGCTTTTATAAAGAGAAAAAAAATGACAAGTTGAAAGACAATGTCAAAATTGTAATTTTTTTTACTGTTTCGGTCTTTTTTGGTTGAAGAAAAAAGCAACGACAAGTTGTGATAGCCAATGTCACGAATTTACATAACCAATGATCCGGAGTTTCATATAGTTATGTGTGCATCTATACTGTTATTTAATTTGTACAGGCTAAAAACAACAAACAAGATTATGCAACAATATGGCTTAGAATCGTGTTTCACATAAAAAGCTTTTATTCCGCTATTGTTTCTTACATTACACGAGAATATCGAGTGAGTCATCTAACTTGATGGCCTTACATTACTGGCGAACGACGTGTGAATCGTGATACTGATTTACTGTATTTCCTGAAAAATTTGCATCACTGCAGTGTCGAAAAGGCATGATGCAATTCTACACATAAAAAATAGGAACGTCGACTGGTATTTTT
Source organism: Bombus impatiens (assembly GCF_000188095.3). Taxonomy (NCBI): domain Eukaryota; kingdom Metazoa; phylum Arthropoda; class Insecta; order Hymenoptera; family Apidae; genus Bombus; species Bombus impatiens. The sequence goes on from NT_177388.1 coordinate 744,359, forward strand.
AAAGATGAAATCTCATACTTTTATAAATACGAGCATTTCCAGCATTTCACGTTTATACAAAGATACAGTAGACAGACGTTACAGAGAAAAATTAATATTTAATAATGTAATATTTTATATATAATATTCTATAATTTTATATTATATATTTGGTGTTCTTTTATATTTGAACACATTCATTAATAGTGACATATATACTGCGGTAATGCATTAATCAGTTACATACTACTGACATAATTGCTGTATCTTTGTCTTTCAGGTGATTCGTTAAAATGATTGGAAAGTTAAAAGAGTATCTAGTGAATAGTATGTCAGAATCGTTATTATTTAAAATAAAGACGCTTTTGAAACACTTTATGTTTTGGTATTTTATAGTTTGATCTGGCATTTAACAAGATATACAATTTTAAAGATGGGCTAGTTACGTCCTGATACCAGTGAAAGCGTTAAGCTGCTCAAAGCTACCTTAACAGTATTAGTTTTTTCCAATGTTTCTACGTTTATTCCTTCGAATTATAATATTAGAGCGCTGACAAAGCTACCGTTACAACATTTCCCTGGGATTAGTGACGTCTACGATTCGGTCAGCTGGCTACCCGGAAAAGAAATCGTAACCGGTTGTTACGTAAACTGCACGATTGACTAGACGAAAAGACACGTTACCATAGAACTGGTAGAATGTTCGCGTATTTTATCTACAATAGTAACGATTCCCTAATTTTACTGTCTGCGTGCTACAATTTTAAAATCCAGTTATGAGCTCTCTACTCTTCCCCGAACCGCTTCCTCCTAAACTGGTTTCAGAAAGACATTCACTTTATCTATGCAACACCACTGATGTAAATATACGTGCGTTAATCCTGTGAGAATATAATAAAATAACGAAGATTTTCAGAATAATTTTTTCTTTGCCAAGATTTCTAATATTTCCGTTGTCGGGTGTAAAAAATAGATATTCCAAAGGTTTTGTAGAAAATACACGAGGCATTAAAAATAAAGATGGAACTTAAGGAGTGAAATTTATAATACTATACGCGATGGCTTTCCCGAACCTCTTTCGTGTTGCATTATGAAAAGGTTAAAGTAAATCATAATAATTCTACATAATCTATGTTATTATTGCCACCTTGTTTCATGTTTTTAATAACACAGAAGCCGGATAAAAAAATTAACAGAGAGAAATTACAGTTTGTTCAAAGTGAAAGAATTCACTAACGTCTAATCCTCGCGACGTGTCGAAGCGGAAGTGAAACGAGGATGGATACGTGATAGAATCCCTTTATTAGAGTCACGTAACGTCGCAATGCGACGTTGAACTCGTATTTCGTGCGAAACTCGCTGTCAATATTAACACCGTTTTCCCATTCGACGTGTTGTAACTCGAAACGAGGGAATTTTTATTCTGGCGATACACCAGGAAAGGAAAATATCGCTTGCGCAATTCGCAATGAAAACCAGCGCGGCTAGAAACGAAAGCTCTGCGCGACCGGTAGCTGGATTTCGTGTATACGTATGTTCAACATGTACTACCGCTCAAAGATATTTGGATACCTGCTTATTCTTTGATGAGATGTATTTCAATTATACAATTACGGATAAATCAAACTGCATTTATTTTCTTCTTTCTGATCAGTCAAATTGACCAATTATCACCATTTTGTACAAAATTCTCAATTTCATTAGTCAGGCACAGAGTTTTTAATACCTGAAAAAAGAAGATCTTATTTTCTTAAGTATAAATATTTGTTATAGATAGATAGCATATAAACGATTGCGAATTTTAAAATAAATTTTGTAAAATAATATTTATTTTGTCATTTTTCTCTGTAGCCACTGGTAGTGTATATATAAGGTGGTTTAAAAATCAGTCTCACGATCTTTCTACAAATCATAATACTAAGAACTTAAGAAAGTTTTACTTTTATGAAAAATTAAGGTTATCTCTATTTTTTAAAAATGAGCAAATAATTTTTATATATACCATTCAAAGGGTTTTTTAATCCTCCACAAAAAAGTATTAAAGTACTTGTTCCGAAAAATGATTAAATTTTATTTAAAGCTTAAATAATATTTTAACTTCAATGTTGTAGAACTTATCCTACGAAAAACAACGAAAACAAAAATTAAGATGTGCTTGCTATCTTTTCTTATCTTTCACACAATAAATTTCACAATATTACAGTTAAAATATATTTTAAACTTATCATTTCCCGACCAAGTACCTTAATACTTTTTTGTAAGGAATTAAAATACGTATCGAATGATGTATACAAAAATGTATTGTTCCATTTAGAAATATAGAGATCACCTTGACTTTTTTATCTAAGTAAAACTTTTTTTGAAAACTTTAATATTGCAATTTGTGTTGAAATTTGCAAGTGCACTTGAAGTTTGCAATTTGTGCCTGAAAAATTGCAGGGACTCTACTTTTGTACATATCGTTGTATACTCAATAGTAAAATATAGATTATTGCCAGCTGTTTGATAGGTAGTTTAGATTTATACCTTGACGATTCTATGAAAGTACAGTAGTTATTATTTTTGATTACTAATTCATTATTAATTTTTACATTTTGGTAACATTCACATACTGTTACTACATATTGGCTAAGGCTTTGGATTCTGATAAACAGTAGCATAAGTACGATATCCAAGTTTTGCACAGATGGCGGTGAGCGGCCAGGGCAAAGATTTTTCATTCGTGTTTGCACGATGCATTTCGACACACGGAGCCCCGCGACCGTACAACTCGACACGAACGCGCGTTCTGCGATTAAATATACCACACGGACGAGTGACGGCGACTTTAATTACTTCGCAGAGTCCCGATTAATGACCCGCGTGGACAGCGGCCGCCTCTCGTAACTTGCATCGAAAATTTCTAACGACTTTGATATATTGCGCGCTCGCCGTTTGTACAGGTGCCACGCGGAAAAATTATGTTTCCTACCCTATTGGCGGAATTTCAAGTAGACAAAGGCGGTTAGCTCTTTGCTTTTCTTCTTCTTCTGGCAACTTTAAGTTTTACTTAGTTAATTTATTAATGAGAAAATTTAAACATTGACACCTCATACGAAGTATCAACGTGTTGATGTCACAACTATTTGAGAAACTGTAAAGCTGTCCTGGAAGCAGCTTTATTAGAGCACAGCATAAGGAAGCTTTTTTATAAGATTATGACGAAGACGAAACAGTCTCATAGCAAAAATTAGCACTAAAATTATCAGAAAGATAAAAATGACTACTTAATTTTTCATAGAAATTTTATACACAAGGAATTTTATGTAAGATATTACATATATTTTCATGTTTCTCATTTTGATTTCCTTAGAGAGTACAAGTATTACACTTTAGTAATCAATAGTCGCTTTAATAATTATAGCAATATTGACTAATATAGATATAGTGGAATGCTCTGTAACAAAAATTAGCTATCTGTGAAAACTCTACTATGTTGAAATTTCGTTTATGAATCAAAGATTACCGAATTGTAGCCAATTTTCAAGCAAATTACAAAATCACGTGAACCGTGTAAACTATGGGTTTCAACGAAAAAGTTAGATCTTGTTTCAAGCAATCGGCGAGAACACGCTAAATTTCAGATCAATCTTTCGAAATTGTACGGTTAGCTGCGTCACCGAGGCCACTAACGCCATGGTTCGCAGGCCAAATAAGATTTGAAAGGCAAAACGTGCTGACCAGGAGAATTTTAAACAATCGCGTATCAATCACACGCCGAAGATTTCTATGAAGCTTTTCGCGTGCAACTTTCGTTCTCCTTTTGTTACGCTGAAATCGCGACTACGGCACGTTTCCGCGCACGTGTACAAGAAACTCGTCAAGGATAACAGCTGCGAGGAATCACGACTACTAGCGAATCGCAAGGAAGAAGAGGAAATCGAGATTTCGCGAGCACGTAATTTGATTTTGCTCGTTTTGCTCATTTATCCAAGTGTTTCTAGGTCGCGTATTATCTCCGATGAAATTGAAGGGGAATTTCAGATTTTCTGCTTTTAATTGACTTTGTGTTTTATCGAGTCCGAGTACCCTAAAACACTTTACTCTCGCAAGCAATCTTCTCAAACTTTATTACATTCCAAGTTTCATTATACCTTTTCGTGGCAATAATTAGGATTCAATGTTTTCTTATGTGAGAAATAATTTGTTGGAAAGTAATGTTACACTTTCAAAACCATTTCGGATCTTTGTTGGAATAACTAAGGTGCAACTTGAAACTAAAATACACATATGGATGTATCACAATTATCTAGATCTACTATGAAATTGTAATAATGAAATTGCATTATAAAAATTGTGTTCGTTACTGTATTAATTCGAAGTTTTGCCCTCGAAAGGAAAGGAAGGCAAGTAACAAAATGTAAAAATGTAAACGAGAAACGAGCGAATACATTGTATATCCAAGCATCTGAGACGGAGAATAATGGAGGGTACGCGCAACAAAGGGCCAAGAGGAACGAACGTACGAATTACGTGCCGGGTCAATTATCCGGCCTGCACGACCGTTAATCCAATTTACGAAATAGCCGGTCACGAGCGTACCACACGCGGCGCGTGCGACGAAAAGGAGTGTGGATCGCGGTTAATCGTGGGTGGAAAGACCGCCCAGTGATTCGCGGCCTCTTGGAAGTTCGATTCTAACATAATGCGCTGAAACGAGGAGAGAAGGCCTGACAAAGTTGCAAGAACCGCCGGTTAAAATCATCCAGTATCTCGCGTTGCGTGCAAATAAACGTCGAATCGTGGCATTCGTAGCTCCTTTCCAGTCGAACAGAAAAAAAAGAAAAAGAGGCAAACGCTCGACCACGATTTTCGCCCCACGAGAACGTTACTCGGGCAACAGGCGTTAATTTTATGCGAATACTTGCTTGAGAACGATTAATGGCGATTGGAGAGACTGAATCGAACCGATTTCAAATTCCCCAGCTGGTTGCCCCACACGGTAATCTCACCTTTCGATTCATTTATCTGCGAGTATATATTTGTGCAAGAGGAAAGATTAGATAAGCAGTGGTGTAATGATATACGACAGAGAAGAAATTTGAATTAAAGTAATTTCGGTGAAGTTGAGTTCATATATAATCGTAAAAAATTTATAAAACAATTACAAGAAATTCTGTGCTAATGAGAAATTATTGAAGATGTGAATGATAAGCTAAATTTGAGAACGCTGCCCTGCTTTGATAGTGACACGATTCAAGAAATGTAAGAGAGGCGTTTTAAAATTTACGAAGAAAATATTCGCGAGCCATCCCAACGACATTATAAGGGTCGCATGACACAAGATATGCCACTATTCGGGAAGACAGTACTACCTTCCGCTTGTTGCGTTACAAAATAACCGAAGATGAGGTAGTGTTGTTGTAATATTAAGACCAGATTGATAGCAGCATAAGTAATAATCGTTCTCTCTGACGCAAAGCTGATGGAATTATAAATATGTTTTGCACGATAAAAGTAGAAACGTAATGTAAACTTTGTATACAATAAAAGTAAATTTGAAATTTATTGAGTTGTGCCACAATCAAAACAAAGTAGCAATGTATATTTTATTGTACGGAAATTCTTGTTACGAAACTAAAAATAGTGTGTTGACATCTTTAGAAACGAAGGTAAATCGAGCAATACTGTTACTCTGTACTTTGTACGCAACTATGCTTCGTTTGTTTTTAAAAACATGCCAGGCAATGGTAGTCTTAATTATATTAACTCCATATCGTACCCCAGAGATAAGCAATACGGCGTACTTGCTTACTGTTTCTTCATTTATATTTCTTTGTTTCAAAATGAAAATAGATTTCAAAATAATTGAGATATCAAAACACAGATACATTGAAATTAAAATGATCATAAATCATAAACCAAATAATCATAATGAAGCACTCACGTTTTTAAAGACAGCCAAATTCAATGGGATACGCCGTCATAATGCACTCCAAAATAAACCACACTTCCACCAAAACAAAAGTCCCCAAAATTTTTTATTGCGTTCCTGTGAAAACGAATTAAAAATTTATACGCGTTCCTGCTTTTATGAAAGACTTATCAAACTCGTCAAACGAAAACTTCTGATACGAAATCGAGTCAACGATAAGACAACACTGATAGATACTTCTTCGATCGTATGATGCAATCGTCAATGTCACGCGAAGGTAATTGAACAGAAGACGAACGCCACAACACTACATCACCGGCAAAGGTCGGAGGATGACTGAGGAGGATTTAATTATTTCATATTTCAGGTATCTCCCACTTCTATGCTCACGGCTGCGCAGTGGCGATTCTCGTGGTGACTACGAGCTTCATGCATTCACTTAACAATTTCTTCGGCTCTGCGCAACGTGTTACTACCACGGTGTGTTACTACCGCGGTGATCCTTCATATTAATCAATATCTGTATCTAATAATTTTATTTATGCCGATTTTCCCGAAGCTACTTTAAAAAAAGGATTATCTGAAATTTTGCGGATCTTTTTCAATGTAATCTTGTGAGAAACTAGATACTTTGTAATTCGCATCATGAATTCTCTTAAAATTGTAACTTGTACGTTTTTACGTTAGCCACTTTGCTATCTTTAGTTTGATAGGAATATAGCATATCTGCTTCTACTGTTAGATCTATTACACAATTGTAACTTGCAACATAAATTTTGTAACTTACAGCGCGCGATTTGATTTCAAATTTTCAAAAAATCCTGCGATACAATAACCTTTTGCTAAAAACTTCACATGCTTATTTAAGGGAAGAACAAATTTGTTAATAATATAGTTTGCATTTACAAATTCAATGAAACAACTTTATGTAACATGTCGCCTTCGGCCATATCGCTTAAACAAAAGTCATTAACATAAAAATTCTACGGCCCACGAAACCAATGTCGAAACATCAAAAACCTTACAATTCAATGAAACCAACCATACCACCTTCGAGATAAATACGCATGCAGTAGCTGTGCGTTTCCTCTAAGTCAATGTAGTGTAAATCTCGGGGACCATAACATTCATTGACGTACACCTCCGTTCATATTTATTGAGACACGTGCTAGTCTCGTATATATCGTGATAATTGATGGAAATTACAAAGGAAATAAATACTCGAATGAAATTAGTGAAAAGAATTTAAGATTCCAATTCTAAAAATCTAAGTTTCGGTTTCCAAGATTCTAGAGTTCCAATTTTGAAAAGTTTGATAGCGAAAGTATTTCAATTCTCGTTCGTTAATAGCGTAATTAGGTCACTTTTCGCCACACAAGCTGAAACATAGAACACACGTATTTTCATTTCGTCGCCAAAATAATTATGTTTAAAGATCAGTGACGCGCGTCTACGAATCTTAGAAAAGTTAAACATTTTGTGGCACGTGTCATATTTCGCTAATCAATTTTCCACTCAACGAATAGTACAATATGCGATACTTTCACCGAAACTACCTCAAAATTAAACTTCGGACAATCCAACCGTAGACACAACACCCAATAAATCTCTTGTAAATCGTGAATCGTGCTGGCAATAGATATAACGTGCGAACAAATTGGTATAGTTGGAAAGAACCGGAAGCAAGAGCGGAGAGAATAAACGACGAAGGCGTCGTTTCGGCGCGTTCGTGGTAAAACAAACAGTGCACACGACGCGACGTTCGAGGCGCGGATGAAAAGTTTGGCGTGTGTTTCGTGTATGCGCCTCCAACGCGATGCACATATTACAGTAACCAGACACGGTGAGAAAGAGAGACAGTTGTTAGGAAAGATCGTATAAACGGCGATAGAGCGTGCGAGCAAGATCGTGGCCGCATGATCGGCCACGGGACAATGTAATCGAGACGATAAACCAGATAACTCGTAATTAAAGTTTGCAGATCGATCCGTGGCCCCCGTGGAATGAATTAATTACGAGTAAATTGCGAGTTGGCGTTTATGTAACTGCGCCGCGTCGATTTTGTCGTAAAAGTAAAAGGAATCGGGTTCACCGGTTTAATTTATCGATCTGCTGTCGGTTTGGTTGGTAGTTTCACAGTTGAAAGTATTAAGTTTGCTGCTTTATTTAATCCTGTTATGGTTTTTGATTTTTTACGCTATAACTTCGATTTCATTTCAACGAACGAAAAGATACTTCCTGTTTAAAAAATACTTTGGTATAACGTTGAAAGGAAAAATTACCAAGAAAATCAACGATTTTTTCGTGCGCTTTCTTCAATTTAAGAAATTAGATGCTTCAAATGATGTAACAGGTATAATTCAGAATAATTTGTCCAGTGATATAGAATACTTAATGAATATAGAATAAAAGTAATGAATGTGGGAAAAAATATACGATATATAAAGTCAACAATTTATATTTAGGAATATGTAATCGCAGTTTTGATTGGAATAATAAGTTGTTTACGTAGAAGTATTTATATGAAAAGCAATGTAATAAACTTCACAAGCTACTTGCCTATTGCCTAAAAGAAATTAATTTGGAAATAAAACAAGACATTCTAAATTATTTCACATACAGAAACGATTACTTGGCCTGAAAAAAGAAGCATGACTTTATTCAGGTTACTAAACGCATGTCAGAATTTGTGCTATGGTAATTACGTGCACGTGCAATTATCAAAAAATTGGAACCCGATGATTAGATTTCTCCAACATCACATTTCTCTTGCTAACCAGACAACTTTTACTTAAACAACATTCTATATTATCAACAGTTTGCGAAATAACCCTGTACATCCGCATGAAACCTTATTTAACAGATTGCAACTTCAGGCCAGTTCTTGTACAATTTTCTTTGGATTACACCGTTACCTAATACTTGTAGCTTCATTATTATGCACGAAACCGGCGGGCAAACTAGCGTAACCGAAGCGTTTCAACGTTCAGTTTCGACAGCAGGAAATTCTGAGAGTTAATATGGTTAATCGTAATCGCTGAAACCAATCAAATCTCATACACGATCGATCAAGTAGAACGGGAATTTTGTAAATTCTGATAAATCACAATTAAAGACCGTGAGTTAATTATGGGATGAAGGCAACGATACGAGTTATTTAACCGTAAATCTGGGTCATCGAAATTCTTTTTATGGATAAACGTGCATACACGCGCTATGATCTGCCACGTGCACGCATATAAACGCAATTATGCATGAAGTGTATTGTCGACTTTACTTTTAAGTCAGTGGGACCGGAAACCAAAACGACCGAACGATACTGGAATATTAAATTAGTCGAAAATTGACCGCTATCTCATTGCGAAATTAAACCTGTATCATCCGGAACGTTTCCTAGCTGCATCGTATATTATATTCCTCGAGATATTAAATATTTTATACGATCTTAAGAAAACTTAAAAGAAGAGTTTCTTGGTATCATAATTCGTAAAGCTTCCTTCGTGTTGCAAAAAAAAAAAACGAGATATATGAAAATGGATTGTTCTTTAAAGATATTGTTATTTGTTAGTGATAATCTTACAAGATATCGTGATAGCCCATTCCTGTCTCTAATTTCATTGCTATGTAAAAAAGATACAACATTTTCATTTCGAATTATTAAACATGAAAAGTCTATTAATTTTAGCCAAATAAAATTAATGAAACACAGTGATCAATAATCCTATTCAAATAATAAAATGTAGACATAAATCGAGAAAGAAGAAATAGTTAGCCTAACCAAAAGCGCTTCCTGCTTTAATTAAAAGTTCACGCGTGACCCACGGTGCACAAAGCTTCATGTACGCGCGAATTCGTGGAACAGCAAATTCCGCGGCAGAATGGCGAGCATAGAACAATATTTCCTTTGTAATAATTAGACACGACAAGCTTCGGAGGAAGCGAAAGATGCGTTCCTCTCGCGACCATGATCGAGAGTGAGAAACGCGTGACATGACGCGAACGGAAAAGAGACGGTGTAGAAGAGAAATTGCGTACAATATGTAGTGAAACAAGTGCCGTTAGTCGTGTTGGCGTCAGAAACGGTTTCACGTTCCGTCTGATTATACATTAACCTGATTTAATAATCCCAATATTAAATTCTGATAATAATTAGTCCCAATGAACATTGGTGTAATGTCTCACAGACCTTGTTTCGAGGTTTGGTTTACGAGCTACAATCAAGTATATTGTATATTTTACTAACTTAAAGAAAGGCGATTTTTAAAACTGAATATACAGGGTGGTTGGTAACTGGTGGTACAGGCGGAAAGGGGGTGATTCTACGCGAAAAAAGAAGTCGAAAATATAGAATAAACATATTTTTTAATTCTTTTTTTTTAATTTTTTAAAAATCTACAGTGAGATCCGTTATAACGAGACATGATAAAGTACACGCGTAACGAGCGAAAATTCAAAGTCGATTTTCTCGAAAACAAAGCCTCAAATGAAAAATTTTTATTCTATATTTTCGACTTCTTTTTTCGCGTAGAATCACCCCCTTTCCGCCTGTACCACCAGTTACCAACCACCCTGTATATTCAGTTTTAAAAATCGCCTTTCTTTAAGTTAGTAAAATATACAATATACTTGATTGTAGCTCGTAAACCAAACCTCGAAACAAGGTCTGTGAGACATTACACCAATGTTCATTGGGACTAATTATTATCAGAATTTAATATTGGGATTATTAAATCAGGTTAATGTATAATCAGACGCATTTATGCAAATTTATATTTTTGCCGATATAAGTGAGAAAATAAAACTTGAGTAGAAATATACTTTATCCTTTAAATGTTATTACAAGTACCACCATACTCTGAATATTTTATATATTTTTGTATCTTGAAGTTCCCCACAAATGCATTAGAATTAGCAGTCTAATGATAAACTATGAAGTTGTCTTAATACTAAAAAATAATATGAGTTTATGTGTCGTAGAATTGTAGAAATATAATTAACAAAAATCTATTTTCTATCGAGCTATAGGATTATGTTAATATTTTGTGCAGATCTTGCATTGTTTTGAAAGTAGGTATTTCCATACGAATAGTCCTAGAATACGCTAACTATGCGATAAATTCATTTCGTAAAATATTAGATTAAGAAAGATATGGAAATTGTTATTTTTGTGGAAAATTTTGCGACTGATTGTATTTTCATTGTTATAATGATCGACGGTGGTGGATCGGTATGTAGTTGTGGTTATTCATTCGCAACATGCGACGCTCGTTATGCGAAATTCGTGTTCAACCCGACGTTCGGACAACAATTAACGATGAGAAACAAGCTGCGCTACATGAGCGAGAAACAGGACCGGATGGACGAGAGGAAAATAGAGGAGCAACGAGAGAAATGACGTGAAAACGTTACCTGACGTGAAATCATTGTGCACTTCTATACGACCATTGTGCACTTAATGAATACTCGTGCTTCAAGAATACCGTTCGATTTTAAACCACTCCGTTTAGAAATTTAAAGCATCTTCCAGTTTCACTGGAACAAATTAGTCATAATATGAGTTATAAACACGAAGTAAATTGATGACGTTAAATGGAACTCTACAGTCGGATAAATAATTACGTGAGACTGAGCGGTAAACCTTTTAGATTTTAATATAATCCTTTAGTGCGTTTTTTTATCCTAAAATGTTTAATAGATATTGATTGTACGAATAGATATTTTGGAGGTGGATTTCTGTAAAGTAGATTAGTCTTGACGGTAAAATGTGTAAGGTTCGCGCGGTAATGCTCGATGATTTATGACTGGTAAATTAGTTACGCGTACTTGTTAGGCTTGTGATAACCAGTGAATAAGTCAACAGCTCTGAACATGTTCTTCGTTGAAACAAATGATGATAATGTTTACGATGTGTGAAATATTTGGTTCTTTAGGTTCCCTCTAATAAATTGTCAAAATAAATTCGAATCTTAAATGAAAGATCGTATCTTAATCTACAACTACTACGTTCCTGACTTTCAGACCATTTACATGCCCTTCGTACATAAACTAATACGTATATGATATAATAAATAACAATTAATAAATAATAAGTACAATGATAAATTAATCTGTCAAAATTGAATTTGTCTTTCTTTGATCCGCTACACTTCAAAGAATACTAATCCACGTACAAAACCTCTTCAAATCCTTACTTCAAAAATTCGATGAGATAAGATCTCCGTAGTTCTAAGTCTTCGTTTCTACTGAATCAACAACGAGCGACATTTTCTCGCCGCTTACTGCTGCGTGTTTCGAAACATATCCAATAAATAGCAATTTACAGAAATATTTTGTTCACAACGAGGCAACATACAACGATGATTTTAATAAACATGGAGCAGCAACAAAAAGTTGTTACTCGATGTTGCTTCAGTGGAGATGATACTTAAGATTTCTGTTCTTCCCGAAGACTGTACTTTTCTAACTTATTCTTCTCGAGATTTCCATCGTTAACAAAAATCTACAATACCAACATGCCGCATTATGCAAATAAAATACGAACCGCATTAATATCCCTCTCAGTGTTCAGTCAAGTTACATGAGGTACCCGCGGAACAGACAAATGATCGCGCTGCCGGCCAATCTTTCGCAAGTTTAATTTCCCCGCGCGTGACAGTCATCCGTGACATTAATTACACGGCGTGCATGCCTCGAACGTTCGAAAGGGAAGAAACTGTGTGGCGTGTGCGTGGGTAGTGCGGGGTGAAACGAGGTGGAAAGCACAATTGAAAATGAGAAACACGTGACGGGGACATGAACGTGAAAATATAGCGAGAAGGAAGAAGAGTAACGGGCCATGGGCGTGCGACGGGAACAAGTATCGCGGTCTGTTCGCGACTCTGTGCCGTGGAACAGAGGTTATTAGATGCAGAACGTCGTGTCGTAATAAATGCCCTGAGCATAAATACGCTGCTACGATGCGTCGGTCCGGCTCGTTTTCATGTCGTCTAAATTCTTGCCGCGACTCGTGGAATGCTCGCCGTGCGTATTCGACAGTTGCACTTGAACCAGGAAATTGTCGCGGTCCCGTGAAATTCCAACGAAACGACGCTCTATCACCTGGCACACATGCCAAAATATTTGGGAAATTAACGTCCCCCAGCTCGCGATACATTGCCCGTTATGTCTTGGACTCTAATTTCTCTGCTGTAACGGAAATTCGCAATTACGATGTTAACTGGTATTACGAGTGAAATGAATGTTCATTGAAAAGAGAAGAGTACGTATGATATGTAGTTTACTGTTCGAGGTTTATAGGAGAAATAGTATCGAGATGAAATAGGTACTTGATAGTTTGAATACATATCATATAGTAAATGTTTGTATTAGATGTAGATACAAATTCTGTATTTTTAGATTTAGAGTCCACTTTATTTAGTCAGAAAATAGAAAGAAAATCACTAAATCACTGATAAGATTAATGATTGGAAATATTCGAACGTTTAAAATTGAAGATACGATTTGTTTGAAAAAAAAAGAAGTGTCCTTTCCTACGTCTAATAAATCCTCCATTATTTTATTAAAATAAAATAATATGATTTACATATAATAATAAGACGATGAGAGTACAATAATTATTTAATAATAAAATAATACCTAAAATAATTTCGATTTTCTCAAAAGTTTCGTCACTCTTAGCTTGCGCTTGACTTACACTCTCGTAGTTAGAACAATCACGAACAACTATCTACCACGACTGTCTCGACTCCCGATTACATTGCGCTCTTAAAGATTACGCAAAACACACATTCTTGCCACGTGCAGCCAAATTTCCATTAGGCACCAAACAACCATCCTTCGTGTATCCTAAGAACAGCTCCTCAATCGCAATCAATACTATAGCCTCAACATTTGCAAACTCTATCACCCTCGTGATATCACTACAAAGATAGAGTAGATATTTCTATAAAAATAGCTCTATTTGATTGAAGCTATTCAATCCAATTAGGATTGTTTAATCAAATAAACATTCCTAAGATTCTTTTAATTACAGTTTACAGCAACAGCGAAAAGAGATCCTTGAGGATTTCCTAGTAAACAGACCCTTCCTCGAAATTCATATTTTTGCGAATATAGCTTACAAAATAGAACCTAGACATGAATTTGGTTTTGTACCTTCAAATTTATCATGCATAAAAATTCACAATCTAGTTATTATAGTCCTGTTTATTACTAGCATTCTTAGCTGAATTGGAAAAATTATATTCACTATAGTATGTATTTTTCTTCAAAAAAAAAGAGTACATCGACAAAGGAAACAAATTCCATTACATGGAAACTAGATCGAGAATCCTAGAAGACTAACAATTTTCCTCATACCATCCAACGTATAATCTCACAATCAGAAGAGAAACATGAGGTACACACACAGTATAGTAAATCTCGACGGGCCACGCTCTGTTTCGCTCTGCTTGCACAGAATAGCGAAAACCTTGATTGTACACCCCTATCTGACATCTGCACGAGTTGTAAGCATTACGATACATTATTACACGGTCGTGTCGCGCCGACAAAGCGCACCAATGACCAGGTGCAATCACGGCCTCGCGTACAATTAACACGCTGCTCGCAATTATGTCCCCGAGGCTTTCGAAACTGCTCCCTTTGCCCCTGTCGTTCCAACAGTGTGGGTGTTGAGACGTGTACTGTGTAGGAGACGCACGGCGTCACGATGATTACTCAATTACGGCTGATCAACGGTTCAGAGTCCGATTGAATCCCCTTTCTCCGTGGAAACGACTTTTTTCCAGCTACGAGCTCGCGTAGGACGCAGAGGTTAATTGTGCAATTGCGACCAGTGAATGGAGCGAGCTATGGATGGTGCCTGATTGTCTATTACTTAGTGACTCGTTTCGACTGTTAACTTCTTTGGATATACTCTAAGCAAAGCGGTAAAGTTTATTTTTGTAGCGATCGTATTGTCATTTTTTTACAAGGGCTGCAGCCACTTTCGTTACATGTTTCATAGGTTTCAACGAGTATGATGACTGAATATGAATCATGTTTCAATGCACGTGTTTACTTATATTTATGTGGTTTTGTATGCTACGTGTGGGATGACAGTTTCTTTATGGTCGATTGTTTTAATTCTGATAGATCTGATAGATATAGCAGGGCGCGATATAGAAAAATCGCAAAATGAGTCGAACGGAAATTTCGTGATTTATGAGACTTTGAGGAAGATAAAGAACTGGTATTGATCGATACCAATCACGATACGCGCGATAATATATATCATATCTTGGATAGGGCTTATAACATATGAAATATCTATTTAAACGATTTCAATTATTTACCTATTCTTAAGTTATATCGAGAAGAATTTCGTTTTCTTGCAGTATACTTTACACGAAATTGAACGCCGAACGTGCTCTTTTGTTTGGTATGTCGGAAGTTCTTTAGAATTCTCTTTGACAGTAGAATGAATACGTACGAAATTTCAGCAAAACGAGAGATAAGTTTTCGAAGAGAATGCTACTCACAAACTAAGTTGTATTCACCGTTTGGAGTATTTTAGTATTTTTGCTTTATAGATATTCATATACAGATAGCAACCAAATTTTTTACTTATTTCTGATGGAAAAATTTGTTCATCTAACAAAATACTCATCGCTACTATCAATCCAATAAAATGCTTATACTAATCCTCTATCCTGTCACTTTGCATAATTCTACCACAATTTCCATCTCACACATTCCACCCTAAACAATTCATCTCTCCGACGACTACGATTTCCAGTTGACAATAATATAAAACGACAGTAGTAAAGAACGGGCTTCAAGGAACGTTATGAAACCGGGATTCCAGATGCTTTTGTCATCTGGTTGCAACGATATTCGACGAGCGGGGCGGGCCGCTCGTTAACCGAAAGCCTCTCTCGTGGGAGATCCGCCAGGGAGCCTATTTGCTCGTCGTGGAATTCTTCGTTGGTTCGTCATTGCACGTTCATGAGACAGGACGTCGTCTGTGACCCGGTGCCGACGTAACGCGCTATTGTCGCGAAACCGCGAGGAATGCCACGAAATAATCCGTTTTCTGTCTCGCGTTGCGCAATACAGTATTATTCACTTCTTCAGCTCTTGTCAAAACACTTTACATGTAAGTTCCAGATGATGACAAGAATTTTTCACGCGTTTCAGGATGCCCCGCCCGTGTTGAGTAAATAATCAATAGAAGATCACTTTATAATATGCAGGAATAAATAGGAAACATAGAATAAAGATTTTTCGTATAAGGCCTCGTACTGAAGAAAATAACGTTAGAACATATTAAGTCAAACATTACCTTGTTGCGTGCGTATTTGATAAATTTTCAAATTTGCTCGAGTCCTACTTTATATCGGCTCTCTCTAACTTCAATTGTGCTACGGTGTATACTGTGATAACACATTTGGGATGACTTTCACAACACTACGTGTATTAAATCGTGTGCTAATTTGATATTAGAGTAAAATTCCAGTAGAATTTATTTAAGTGTTTTTAAATTAATTTTGGTTCGTGTCTGACTACATGAATTCCTGAACTATTATTATGCATACGAAAAATACTAGGCAGTAGGAAGAGTATGAACTTCCGATGCACAAACTATCTGTATAAACTTATTTGTATAAAATAAATGATACGGATATCAATAATAAATTTCTCTTCCTTTTTGATCAACTTCTACCAACAAAATTTTAGAGGAATGCTACCAAATAACTCTTTTTCTGCTTTGCATTGCACAACACGTCTGTACCCATTGTTAACCTTCACAGCTCTCATCGAAACACCTTGCATGTACATCCCAGACGGTGACAAGAATTTTTTACACGTTTCAAAACTTCTCGGCCGAGTTCCATGTCGTTCGTGCGCGAAACACTCGACCGCTAGCTTCGACAATGCGGCCATTGTTCCATCCTTTCGGTGCCGAAAATCGACTGGCACGCGCTTTTTCAAACTGTGAGTCTGTATTACGTATTGTTCGAACGTGTGACAGGCAATCGCAAAAGAACTCCAACTGGAAGATTACGTGGCCGTCAGACAAGCTCTGCATACGAATCTGCCAGTAAATTTTTCTGTCAACGTCTGAAATTTGCCGAAGTGGCAGTCGCTCCACTGTGTGACTTGTTATCTTGTTTCTGTTTCATCTATACGCTCAGGAATTTCACGGAATCGTGGTGTCGAACTGTGTCGTAATCTGTATCTTCGCAATGTTTTGCAGAATTATTGCATTCTATTGCAACATAATGCTTTTACGCTGGAATGAATTGTGAATTTTGTCTTTCGGTTATCGTAAAAGATTAGTATTTTTATGGGTGACTAAAAGGAATTATGTATATGTTGTTTGGAAGTTAGTTAATAATAGCGAATGTTATGTAATCGCTGTTGAAATATATTAGCTTTAAGTGATATAAAACGTAATTCTTTCCATCTTTACGCACGCGATAAGTAAGGTGTAGTATTTAGACGATATCATGACTATTTCGCGTGAATTTTCAGATAAATGAAACTAATTTGAAAGAAGATACAATCGTTCCAAATCCACTGATTTCTTTCTGATAGTTCCGAATTCTTGAGATATCACGATATATTATATGCAATCCTGTAAGAATTTGTTACTATAAGAAAGCTCTTTCTAAAGACCTAAAGTAAATAAATAAATAAATATATATATTATATATGTTATTACATATTATAAAAATATATACATATATTTACTTTAGGTCAATGGAAAGAATTTTATGTATATATTTATATCCATCTTCAATATTTAAAAAATTCTGTCGTCTAACTAGATTTGTATCCGCATAAAAAAATTGGAGAGTCGTTTTTGTGTCTTGATGTAATTTAGTGAATATCTTAGGCAATTTTTATCACAGTATCATACAAATAATAAATAAGTCCATAAGGTATTCTCGTTTGTCTTCACTTGGTTGATGCAATTCAACCACTCATACTTATTTATCTATATCTGCATTTCTTTATTCACTTTCACTATTCAAGCACTCAAACTGATAAGATTTTCCTACAAAAACAACAAAAACCATAATTCGTTAGTTCCTGGCGTGAAAGTAACGTTTGAAACTAGTCATTCATCGCGGCGTTAAGTTTATTACTACAATTACACTCAGCTCCTAAGTTCCCATCAATCGAGAACTTTCTAAATGTTCTCATAACGCTGTGAAAAATAACTAAATTCCCTTCCATTAAAATTTTTCACCTATCTCGAGTATCTAGTCGAGCACTCAGCACTCTTGTAGATCGTAACTCGAGGACGCAGCGAGAGGTCGCCTGCTCGTGGATCAGCTGTACTCACCTGAAATCAGAAAACACAAGGTTCTTGAGTGCATTTGGTCTCGTGCGTGTGTAGCCTGTGTTCTTTCAATAGAAACCTGGCTAGAAGATCGTAAATTTACCTCGTTCACCTTGCGCGGATAAGATATGCGGCGAAACTCGTGAGAAGACGCGCGCGTATAGAAAGACTCTCGTAAAGTACAATGTTCGTATATCCATGGAACGCGACGGCTCCGACCAGAAGAATCTCGGCTTTCCGAAATTTGCATTACCGAACGAAAGCGTCTGTTCGTCGAAAATTAACAACGTCACTGGAAGCTTAATTATTTCCAGGCTGCCGGTCGTTGCCGAAATGCAAATCCCCTTCAATGCTTTGAATCGCTAATTTCTGTTCTCTCGATCTGACGACTTCTTTATTGTCTATATAATTGAGAGTTTTAATGAAAAAGGGTATATGGTGCATAATATTATAAATTTAGAGAAGAATTTGGGAGTAAATTGTAGTCGTTTTAAATGATAGTTAAATGAAATGGTAATTCAGGATGTAAAATTCCACGAATGACACCGATAGACATAAACATTGCTAAAGCTCAAAATCTTTTACTTGCTGTTGTCTTATTAAAAAATACGGTACCTTTTTTATTGATCAGTTTTATACGTGTATAATATGTATATGTATTTGAACTTATTACTTTATTTCAAATAATTAATATATATTTCAAATATCTCTATCATCATATAAAACATATTTATTTCTTATTTCGTTTTTTTTTCGACTTACTATCAATCTAAAAATATCGCAAAGTTCCATCTAATAGAATCGTGAATTTAATTTTATACTACTACTCATTATGGCTAAATTACCAGCATAAAGTAACTGTTACATAATTAACTAAGGTGAAATCTATCTGTCTTTGATTGAGAAAACACGCGTAATCTGTACTTTATCTGACCAAATACGTCACTATGGTTCGTTAATGCTGGCTTATCCTGTTATTAAACTGTAAACCGCAAAATCACGGTACAAAAATACGTACAAATTGTATTTGCCTTAAATACACCCGTGATATTAAATGGTCAATTTCTTGTATGTGAAATACATTCTATCATTCAGGCTATAAGCATACTATTATTGACGGGTTATGGTACAAATCTTCTAGCATAAGTCGACTGAGACCGACAAATTCATTCCACTTTGAGAACGTAATCCCTTCATTTCTCGAGTTCGTTTCCATTTCTTGCCTTTCAAAAATTCTATATTATGTGTCATTCCTGTATCTACATACCTATTAATCTATATCAATCCATAATCAAGAACACGATTCCAACATAATTGAGAGAAACGAAATCATGTCCACCTCTATCATACCTAACCGAGGCCAAAAAAAAAAAAAAATTACAGAAGTATCTAACTTCAAAAAAAAGTCTCAAAAGTATAACGTAACGACATTAACTTTATGTCATTCACCGAATTGCAATTTGGTTAACTTCTACCGCGTCTAACCATGCTTAATTAAAAACAGCACAAACATATAAGGTCGAATTTCATGAAATTCACAAAAGAAAACAATAAGAGACAATGGCACCAACTTCATATCGTTCACCAAATTGCAGCTTCTCAGATACCACTCATAGCCTTCGTAAGCGTCTTGTAACTTCTCAAAGAGGTACCCATCCACGATCAACGCGATCATCCCAATCATGACAACAATTGCCACGTGAACAATCAGCAACAACAGTCAGTATACTTGAAAGAAAGCAACGGGCTTCGATTACAAAGAGAAAGATCACGGCGAAACGAGTGTCAAAGGAGGTTCCTAAAAGCCTCTGGGTATCCATCGACGCTTCGACACCGACGACGCCCGTTCCCGCTTCGAGTTGCGGTGCATCCAACGTGAGAGAAGAAGTGCATTCACCCCGACCGTTTGCATCGTTTACAGCTGCTGCAACCGTCTCTCTGGCTTTTCTAGACTCCTCGCCGGAGAGCAGCTCTATCTCGACCACGGTCCACACTTATGCACTTACGCGTTAATGCCGTAACGACCGCGTCGGCTGCCGCGGTTACAGTTGCAGTTTGCACCGACAGGCCGAGGGCAGGCCGGACTCCTCCGAGGGCAAGCTACTAGCATCGGCATCCGATTTATTTCCCTTGCTAGTCAACTTCTTCTCTAAGCTTGCCCTCATTTTCATTTCATTATTTCCGTACTTGTTGAAATTGAAATTTTATAGGAATTGCTGATAGATCTATGATTTTTCGTGATATTTTTGTGTGTGTTGATCTTCTAGTCCCCTATCTTGATTTGATTCATCTTTTTAAAAACAAATATTATAATGGACGGTAGTCGATGAGAATTCGTAGCGTTTTTGTAGACTCTCTGGATTTTTAGTATGTAAATTTCTCAACCCTCGACAGTTCCCTAGGTCAAAATTACGCGAGTTGACAATTTTGATACAGGCATCCTAGTGGATGTACAAATATTGTTCATCCACCATTGTTAAATGAAATATCCATACATCTCTTCAATTTCATTGATTAATTACAACTAATATTTGTATACGTAAAATTCTACCCGAACATATCTAGCTTACATATGCTTAAGACTATCGAGTGTATTCCATAGAACATTACGATTCAACCCAATACAATCACATCATGAGCCACCCAAACTATTTCATTCACTAATCCTCCAAAAGCCTTCTATTTCGACTTCAAAACACACGAAAGCGATAAATCAAACTCCAATTAAACCTTACACGAACCGACCACACAGGGCTTACCACTTCACGCTAGCGAGCCGAACATACACGATCATTGGAGAAAACGCAACGAATGTCACGCTCTCGAGCACGTTGAAACCCGTGCTAGCAGCTGTCGGAGGTCATTTTTCAGAGCGCGTTCCCTCCCTACCAAAGGCCGCGCACGTTCTGGAGCAGAAAGGTGCGAGTGACCGGCGTAGAGTAAGTGCCCAGACTCCGGGTAAGCGATCGGAAGAAGGCCTTCACGGCCGTACGCCCGCTGTAAATTTTACTACGTCATCTCCGGGAACGACCTCGTCCCACAACCGGCACTAAATCCTTTTACGATCGGACCGGCTGCCAAGCAAACTCCGTTCCCCGATGTCGTTGACTCGCTTTTTTATTCCGTTCTTCTAGTGGCCAACCTCCCGAGAAAGAGTAAACAAGACATCGAACGCTCGTGCTGGCGAGTATCATTTGCAACTAGGAGGCAGATGTTTGCCCGCGTACAGAATTTGATAAGATGTTCCCACTTGATTAACCCCTTAACCTACGATTTACGTTTGAGAATTTACGTTTGGTCCAATTATCTACTACGGGCTATGCCCGGTAATATTTACGTTTGGCCTGATCATCGTATTATGGACTATGTCCGTAATACTTACGTTTGGTCCAATCATCTACTACGAGCTATGTTCGAAATATTTACGTTTGGCCTGATCATCGTACTACGGGCTATGCCCGTAGTTGTAGGTTAAGGGGTTAAGATAGACGTCAAAGAGTTGTTAATTATATTAGTGTTGCTTATTGTATGCGATTTTCGAAGTGATTCGTAGTAGAAGTCTTTTAAGGGGATGGGAAGGGGATTCTTGAGAGTTTAAAGCTATAGTTTAACTCGGTTTGATCCAAATTAATATCGATTCGATCCAAATGAAGCTTTTTAATAAATAATTTGAACTTGATTTAACCTGATTCATAACAAAATTAATTTAATAATGAACCATGTTCTTATTTTATGTTATATTTGAATTCTAAGTATAATTTTATTAAAAAGGATAAAGTTGTATCAGAATATGAAACTAAATTGTTTCTATAAATAAGTAAGGAAAGGTGAAAAACTACGTGCACTGTAATTTACAGGAAACAATTGGAACGATCAAACGAGAATTCCACTGAATACGCGTAAAATGTTTCGCGTCCTGCGGGTTTAACCGCGAAATCGTGTTGTGCAATCGTTAAGTGAGTGCGGATAATTGCACATAAATGTAAGCAATAGTCATTAGCTCGACAGCGTTCGCGTACGGGAAAACATATCACCATGTCAATGCTTCGAAAGTATTATACGGCCGCGTTGAAAGTTCAACGAAAACATACTTCCTTTTGATTACCATACAAACATTTCTTTAATTGCGCGCGAATATTAATGAATAGCGGGGTGGCTACAAACAAATTGCTCTGGCGTGGCAGTTAAAATTGAAATTACCAAGAGAATAAAATCTTGTCGCTAACACGACAATTTAAATCAATAGAATTGGCAGTGCATTTTTATATATGTAATGTAATTTGTTTGTAAGATAGATAACTAGCAAGTTAGTGGCCATAGTGAACGAGTATAATCAACACTTTTATCAGAGAAAGTAACTTCGATAGGTCTCTGGAAAAGGGGACTCTTTAATTATCGTGATTTATATCTTGATCTGTTTTCTGGTGGTTTTAAATATTTCTCGGTTCTAGAAAGATAAATCTAATATATATCATTAACTTGATCTGATCAAGATATACACGTTCGATTTGAACGAAATTCTGATATATGTATCGAGTATTTGGCTCAGCACAATAACGAAATTATTTTAATATAATTACGATAAAACGTTAATTGATCAAACTATACGGAAATTAAATATTAAATAAAATAATCAGTAGAAATTGTAAAAGGATGAAATGACAATTCTTTTATTACTACAACTCGTCTAAAAGTTGAAAAGGAGACTAATCTGTTAGTTCTAAATATATAAACTTTCCAAAAATATGTTGTAACCGATATCATAGATATCAATATTCTGGAAATGTTCAAAAATAGAGAGTTTTAGTATAATATGTAGCGTGGAAGCATTCCTATGTAAAGCAAGGCAGGTGTAACATTTCATATTTTCTTCCAGTAGTCTTTATTTATGATGGCCATTCTATATAATTTTCAGTTCAAGAGCACCAACAAAAAGAATTAAGAGCTCTGCAATGTTAGAAAGTGCCTAGTAAAACAAGGGAAACTAGACTCGTTCGAAAATAATATTCATGACTTATGCAAAACAATCGCCGCCGGAAGGAAATTTTAGTCTAGCGTCCTACGAAAATAAAATATATTATCTTTCGCTTTCAAGGACTGCTAGGCAAATTTTGTTTTGCGCTAGCGACCTATGCCGCTAATTAAGCGCTTTCACCGTTGTTCGCCGATGTGTAGCGATTTCTCTCCACGTCCACGAAAGACCAAGTTCGTCGATTCGTTTGTATTAAAACTCGATGACGTGTGCATTTACGTTCAAGGGAACTTACCTACAGTTCCTGTTAATTAATACGATTCATTTCGCAACATTTTCTGCAACCTGCGCGTTCAAATGGAAAATGGTACGGGCTTTGAAAGTCTACGAAACCTACATAATTACGCTATTGCTCAAAAACTATCTGATCATTCTCTTATTTTACATAGGATTTAATTTAATTATAAAACTATTATCAGTGGATCTGTAATGTTTTTAATTCTTATGGTTATTATAATCATATGCAGTAGTAGAATATTATGTATATAACGTGATAAAATTTAATTTGAAAGGCTAAGATTTATGTTGTTTGGTAATTGTCAAACTTTGTAAAATCATTTTGTTTTTTGAGAGTGCAATCTTTATCTTCAGAATTTCAACTTCATTTTATTCGGTAAAAAATTGTATAATATTTATTACGTTCCGTGAAATGGTCCGTGCGACGTCCTTCATTGTCTGACCGTCACGGCCCAAGCAACATTAGACAGACCCTCAATAAACCTAAGGCCCCACCATAAACCGAATCTTATTAGCTTGCAAGAACCTTTAATTCTGCAAGTATTTTTGATTTATAGCTGGTACTTAGAACAGTCCTTAGATCTATTGCACGTTCTTACAAATTACGGAAAAAGCAGGTAGTTACCTAATGGGAAAAACGAATAGTTGTCTAACGGAAAAGCTGGTGTTTCCCATAATCAATGTCGCCCATGAGCCACGTTGGTAGGGGGCTTCTTCCCCCTATCTTCATTCCTAACGTTGTTCTTCGTTCAAAGGATACAACCTTACCGAGCTTTCCTCCGTAATCACATAAGTACGAACTTCACTTCTACGATATCAGGAGGGTCAACTCAACTTCTTCTACTTGCGCTTTAGACTTGTTCCACAGTAACATTCAAGTAACAGTTAAAGCTCATCAGTCAGTCTACATCAACTCGAGTCAAAGGGCAGTGCAAGGAACAGCAGGAGTCAGAAGTCAAGCAGAATCTACAAGTCGAAGACAGTCAATCGACAGAAGATATATCATCATAGTCGGCAACATGAAAGGAGTCTCAGGTCGTACTCATTCGGAGTTGTCAATTCAAATAACCTACGGAATCCAACTATGGGGAACAGCAAGTAACTCCAACATCGAAATACTACAACGCTTCCAATCGAAAACGCTAAGATTCTTAATAGACGCACCTTGGTATGTTACCAACGAAACCATCCATTGCGACCTCAAGATACCCACAGTCAAAGAGGAAATAGCAAAATACAGCGACAGATATAGCAAAAGAGTCAACAAACACCGAAACCCCCTAATCACTGGACTACTTGACACGACGGACCAGATTCGCAAGCTGAAGAGGCACTACCCGCTAGACCTAAACGCTAGATTCATTTAGTTATCCAAATTAAGCATATGCACTTACTTATAATACTTATAAATTATACCTATCTATAATAAGTATTAACTTATTGTAAATAAACAGTCATGTCACTGCGCCACGCCAGAAAAATTACTGAAAATTCTCAACGCGAGAATTGATTGTAATTTCAACAAATAAATAAAAAAAAAAAAAATTTCAAATAAGCAATCTTGTATCACATTGAAGTTGTTGGATCATTCAAATATATAATAACCTGTTAATAGCAGCGTTATATTCAATCAACCACCCTTATTATCCCACAAGAAATAAGGGATCGAACGATTCGTGGCGTCGATTAGTCAAATCGTAACGGGAATTTACGACTCCTGTTGGCGCGCTTCTTCGAGATCGCGTCTCCCCGCGAACGTCCGAAAGAACAATATTTCTAATTCTGAAGTTGATCAATTTTTTCAGATTTTCTGGGGGTCCAGAACATTAAAAAATTTAAGACTGGACATACACAATCTAATTTGTCTGCGGAGTATAAAAACAAATGTTTGTCTACAGTAAGTTAATTATGATGTACATACTACTATTTTTGCTCTTCTTAGTAGATATGTAGTTTATATTCTGCTAATTTTACAAAAAACTAACAAGAGTTGTTCTTAATTGTTAATATGTTCATTTTGTAAAGATGTTCAGATAGTTATGACATAATTTACATTTTCATTTACAAGTTTGGTTCATGATTTTACTGATCTACACATTGTGTTGAGAAGCAATTAGGATATACTTCCCTTACGTAATTTTAGATCTTCCGGACAAAATACACGATAAAAGTTAGGCTCGCAGTTAAAATAGTATAATTAGCTACCATATATTCGTACGATGTAATTATCCAAGTGCTAACTCCGCCACCCTATTAAACCGTATTTTCGCGTGAAAATATTCCGGCGTACACACGCCCCGCAATGTTGCACCTGTCACGCACTATATCCCACGCTCATAATGACTTTATTGTTCCTTAGAACCGCGCTTTCATATATAAAAATAATTCTTCATGTATGTCCTCATGGAATTTTATCCACTCAATCAACCAAAAAACACGAAGGAAATACAAGTCACACACAATCATCTATTTCAAATAATCTCCTATGCAATATTCTCTGGACGATTGGCCGTAAATCGGCCAGATTCTCCAAGATCAACCTTCATGTTGGATTCATAGATTCTGCGATCGTCGATCGACACGAACCATCGAATCGTAGCTTTAAGTCGTGTCGATCCACGGAAGCCTCGGAACACGTGAGCGCACAACACGCGTCTATTATACATGTTCGATATACGTAATGTGTACCGAGGATGTGCAACAAGGTATCCTCCCTTTCCCAGTGGCTGCGCCATGTACACGTCGTGAATTATTGTAACGATCACGAAATTGCAGTTTAGCCGCCATCAGATGTTGCGATTTTGTTGCATCGTCGTCGTGGTGCGATCACCGAGCTGCGACCGATGAGAAACATTGCCGGATCTCCGTGCAATGGCCACGAGGCGTCGAACACGGGCCTTTATAGAAATTGAAATCGATTTCGTGTCGGATCGCTGCAACAGACTTTGCTCGTGATCGCTTGAATCGGCAGTCAGATGAGTCGATAAAAATTTTTAAGTACTGAATCTATAGAGCTCAGAATAGGGGTTTGGTAGTTGTTTCTTATCATTGAATTATAGTTTCGTATTAGATATAATAATAATATTATTATTCTTTTAATACATTTATTTATATCCTCATCGGTATTGGTCACTGCTTACGCTGTCCTCTTCTATTTGTGTTGTTCTATTTGTACTTCTCTGAACCGGCAACAACCCTTAAAGCATCCAAGCAATTCAACATCTTTCATGCGTGCGTTAATCGCCTCGGAGCGTGTATCTAAATCTACGCGGACAGCAATTTCTACATATTAATTTCGAGCAACAGACAAAGTGGTAGGAACTAGCCGAACACGAGAGACCACGTTCCTTGGGCGTTAATTTTCAGCTGAACATGAGCATAAATCGCGTTAAGTAATCCGCCTTTCGGTTCTACGTGTATGTTAATTTTCGCAAACGGAAATGTTCGTCGTCGACAATAAAGTTCTCGTGTACTCCGATCCGGATTTATCAGCGCTCTAGATAAAACGGCCACGATTTATCAATTATTTCATTAACGGCAACAAGCCGACGACTTTCTAATGACTTCCAAGAAGAGCACAATGGACCGCACAGTCCATGGGTCACGATGGATCGGTGTAACAAGTAATCGGTTTACGCCTTTGGTGCCGATTTCTCGAACACACCCACGTGCTATTTGATGAACGGCCGCATCCTCGTAGTCTTAATATACAGGGATAATTGGGTATTGGTCAGCGGTTAGTCTTAAGCGTTTAGTTGATGGATTGCTTGATTTAGTTGGTAACTATAGATAGGACAGAAAAAATTTTTAACGTTAGTTTGAATTTTTTAACTGGGTGATTGCATAGCAAGAAAAAATAATATAACTTTCTGTGTAATGTGGTATTCAATTAATAAATTAGTCTTTTATAATAAACTAATTAATTTTAAAGAAACTGAAATTTGGATTTTTCGAAAGTTTGAAATAGTAAAAATAATTGAATGGAATTCTTAGGGAACGTAAAAAAAGTGCGTGACTACAAAAAGCGAACTAACCTCCTAGAAATCAATCTCAAAAGAAAAAATTCCTAACATCAATTACAGAAGTTTGATACTATCCACATCGATCTTCTCTACAACTTCCTATCCAATCCATTTCCCCACAGTATTTAACAAAGAAATCACTTATAACACAAAAACAACTCCGAGCAGAGATGGTTGCAAGAGAAAAATCTCGAAAACGCTCGTATTTCACGCATGAGAATCATCTTAAACAACTTCCCTGTACGGTTGCGAACATTGGTCAGTGGTTACAGCTCGTGGAATATTTACATGCTCGCGTGGGCCACAAGGAGCGACGCACAAAGAGCCCGCGAATAGAAAATAACGCGCTGAAGGATGATCCCGCTAGAACGTTCGAGTCTATGCCACAAAGAATCCTGAAAAGATTCGTATGCCTTTTGTATAGGAATACAGAGGGCGCGCTCCTCCTTTCATTCATTGTCGCTTTTGAAAAGCAAGCGGATCCTATGGACTCGAGAGCAAACCTCGACAAGATGACATACATAGATTCGAAAGTACTCATTATTCGTTAGTGAACGCCTGTTAGATTGAGAAAAAGCGGCTCGAGTTTGAGAAGAACATACGGAAGGGTTAGATAATCCGTGACATAAGAATTGAATTATTATTCGAGTGGATCTTCTACAGGTAATAGAGAATACTGGGAGCTTACTTGGAGAAAAGAAGCAGGAGGATTATTCTGTGACTCTTATCTTGCGATTCGTGGATTTGAAAACTTTCAAATATTTATTTCAATTGTGGAACTTGCATACTTTTGGTAATTCGAAAATCAAAAATATGCTGAAACACATTACTTTAACTTGACAGCGTAACTGTCGAATACAATCTTTTAGACCTTTATAATACTTTTATATCATTGCTTTCTTCAAACATCAACGCAGATATCATTGAAAGAAGGACTATCGTGTTCATAAACAAACAGACAACTGCAATAATATCGGCGTATCAAGGTTCTAATAACGGGTAAACACGGATGTACAGGTGCATGCGATCCGCGGCGGGTTTCAATTAATCGGATAAACAGATACGTTTCGCGGCGAAGGAGTTAAGTTTCCTACCGGATTTCCATTCCATGGAAAATGGGTCGAGCTTTGAAGAGGCGGCACCGGTAGAGTTTTATACGGCGATCGAAGCCTCTCAAAGCGCGTCGTTCCGTGAAAACTTGCGTGTGGGCGAGAAACAACAAATCTTCGTCTAACCGAAGCTCGGTAACGATCTCGCCGTACGAGCACCACGGTGGAATAAAGGGACTAGAAATAACTATCGTCCGCCTATTTTCGTACCGTGACCCATCAGCTGCTCAAGCTGTTGGGCCTTTCGAATATGGTCGAGACCAGCCATGCGGGATTTCCGGGCCGAAATTAAACGTTTCATGACGAGACAATGTACGAATTGTTTCACCGCGATGATCGATCCTTTTCGATTCCCGTTTGAGACTGATAATCATCGATTCGAAACAGATCCTAACAGCGTAAACCCGATTTTCTTGTGATTTTTAACTCATTTGACAAATGCTTAAAAACGATTATATCTTCGTAAAAAAAGTAGGAGGGGGGCGAGGAATAGGAAATAGAAAAATAAAATATCAGAGGATAATTTGTATGGTATGATAAATTTATTTTATAAGTGTCAAAGAATAGTTAATTCGTCTTATTTTCACGATTAGTGTCAAACACTGTTTATTCTAGGAAATAGGAGATACTTTTGAGAAAAAGGATTACTTAATTTCACATGCAAGGAATTGACCTTTCTACTTTTTTTAACTTATTAGCGCATCATTGTTAATAAGTTTGCGTCACACGATGAGTTCTATAGCAAAAGTGGAATGTAATCTTTCTCAGCATTTCTAGAAATTAACGATGTATCATCAAATTTCATTTAATTTATTTAATCTGTCGATGTAGATTACATAATGAAGAAAATCAGTGTTTGGATAAAGGATAGGAAACGATCATAGTTCAAAGTTGTTCATAGTTCAATAGTTCAAAAAACTGAATTGATTTAAATAGAATTTACAAATTTATAACACCTCTATACGCCTCTACACCTTTATAACGCCTCTACACCTGGATGATTAAATACTGATAAATGATTAAATAATATATAAATAAATGATTAATAAATGATTAAATAGTGATAAACAGAGTTTCTCTATCACCGATATAAAATAATATAATATATTCTATTATTATGATTTATAATTCTGATATTTTAATTTCTATATCGACGAATTATCTTAAACAAAGTTATTTAACTGTATTTCAACAAGTTATAAGATCTTTGTGCTGACCTACCGCATATCTACAGCGTTGACCATGACAGTTGTGAATCCATTCCCTCCGAATCCAGACACGCACGAATTCCAAAGTTTTGGAATTCCTGGAAATAACACCGCCGCTTTACCAAAACAGTCACCATGGACGGTTACTGCCATCGGTGAGTGCTTTCAAAATAAGCCTAGCGGAATATTTCTGCAGCAATTCAATCGTGGCAGCCCTCAGGAATTCGAAGAACCGTATCCAATCGTTATATTTGGCAGAAAAATAATCATTCGTGCAATGAATCAAACGAAAAAAGATTAATGTTTGACGCTTTTGGAATGTGCTGTTTCAAGGCTCAGTGTGAGTTGTAAGAGTACGCTACATATATGTATGTTTATTTAAATATGCTTTAATGTGTATTGACACCAGAGTCCTTGGTTAAGCATTTTAAACGCGCAACACGATCGTTGATAAATTATGTATCATAACCAGAAAATGCATTGTATGCAAAATGATTTCATGGAAATAATTGTTAAATTACGTTGTTAACACTTATGATTGATTTAAAAATGCTTTTAATATTTTATGAATACAATTTTGCACGAATGTTTTACAAAATATTACTTTATGAAGGAATATTTTATGAAACAAAAAACTTAACGTTCATTTATTGCGTCGATTTGGAGAAAAAGAAGCCAAAAATAATTTCTGTTTAATAATGTTTGGTGTAATAAAGAAATAAAAATGTTTGATAGATCATCTGTTTATCGAGTTTGCCTTATTAGAGTTTGCTGAAAACATTGCGTCAGTACGCAACGTCCCGTTGAAAAACAGTTTCCTTTCCTTCCTGAAAGTTTTTCGTTTTCTCAACCGCGGAGAAACCAGATCTTTCCCTTGTTTCTCCCGATATACCAGCTGGAACAGTAGCCACGACAGCAGTGGGAGTTTACGAGACGATACAAAGCGCAGAAATCCGTATTAGGAGAAAATCCAGTAATCGCGTCAGCTGCACGTATAAGGTATCGATTCATAGCCGGTTGAGTTAAGATTGGTTCGCTTCTGTCTGCTAGAAGCAACGTCAAAATCTTACTCCCAACTTCTTTCTTCTATATCTTTCATCTATATTTATTTTAATTATCTTAATTATCCCATTACATGGGAATAATTTGACAAGAAACATGAAGTGTATTTAACTTCTTCAATTAACTTTACCTGCAAAATTTCAAAACTTTTTTTCTATTATAAAGAAACATTTTCTTAAAATAAAGGCTAAAACCAACTTCTGCTAAGTACAATTCTGTATATTACTTTTTTACCGAATGTATATTTGCAGTAAATGTGGTATAACTTCTTCATGCATTTTCAGATTCACTTCAAATTTTAATCACGGTAGTCATGTTTCATTCTAGTACTTTATAGTATTATAGAACTTCAAAATGCTAACATATAACACAAACAATATACACATAAAAGTTTCTATAGCAAGTTAAATACTTCCGTAAGCCGCTGCGTCGGTGGATCGAATAGCTCACAATAATCCAACATTATCGTCCCGTTAAGACGGCGTCAGTTTGCTTTTGCTGGGATCGTTGTACGTCGATACCAGGTGAAAGTCCTAAAGTCTACGACCGGTTACGCCGAAACCCGTTGCAGGTGCATGTATGCATCAGCGCCTCGGTACCGGTGCATCCGAGAAGAAGGTCACGAGCGGATACATTCCGGGAGTCGTTTCGATCGTCCTTCCACTCCGGCAAGGTCGTTTACAAGAGCGTCCGATAAATTGACCAACAGGCGATGAAAAAAAGGATTAACAACGAGGGAGAAAACGGGTCCCTCGTTCCGTTATGAGAGCCCTCCTTCGGACACGCTTGCACTTCGGTCTTTTGCAGAATCACTTTGCAGTCCATTGTTAGGAAATATGACATTGCTCTTTTTATACCGATCAGGGTAAAATTTTGACGAACGAGCATTTGTACATTTTAATTAGGATATTCGATTGAATAAGCTATATGAAATACGTAGATGCTTGATTAACGTACAAATACATTGGAAATGAAACGTTAAATGACAGATAGTAGATAAGGAAACAAAGGTAATTTTTTAAGTTTTTATTTTCGAATTTTCCAATATTCAAATTTTCAGATTTATCGATATTTAAATCTCCAAATATTGCAACCTTTAAATTTTCAGATTCTTTGACGTTCAAATTTTTTAACATTTGCATTTTTATCTTCAACTCAATACATAAAGATCGCAGGACTCGAAAGCGTTTAATTCGATTCAATCCAATTCAACGCATCATCAATCCTTCGTAGCCAAACGGCACACTTTCGCGAGCGCCGCTGATCAATCATCGCTGCTAATTCTCAGCTAATTTTCCGATGCGTATTTCCACTAATGCTCGTCGTACGAGACCTCCTTGACATCAGCTGATTTTTTCACGTCGTCGAACATCGCGATTTGGTCTACGATTTCCGTTGTTCGTCGACTTTCCTTGCACTCTTCGCGTGTGTCTATTGACGCGAGACATCACCGCATTGACAGGAACTGGTAATCGACGACACAGACAAAAAACACAGACAAAAAAGTCGCGTAACGTCGATTAAGTAACGTGGCTAATGCATTGGTCAAACAGCGTGGTAATTATCTCGTGTCGCTCTTGCTGCGCCCTGCAGCGAACGCGTCCACTCGAAGAGCGTCGTTTACACGCTAACCGCTGTGGAACAGCAACTTATAAATCATTTCTTGCCTCAATCTCGAGCGGACCGCTTCTCACGGTGTAACCATTAGCTGTTTCATTGCGTTCTCCCTTCTTTCGATTCAGAGACCCGATGCAACTTGGTCGACAACTTTCCGCTCACGTTTTCCACTGACCAGTGCCGTGTCGATTCTCGCCACGAGATTCCAAGCACGCCGCGCGTCTGTGAGGTCCTAGAGGTGGAGAGCATGGCTGTGGAAACCCGAAGGATGGGGTGCATCTTTCCCAGCGTCCCCGCATTAAACTCGTTTCGACGCGCGCCACAGGACGCTGGATCCAGACACGATTTTCTTGCGAACTGTGTCGGCTGAGTGTCGATCGAGCTTGTTGCTGAACCAGTTCGGGACACGTCCACCGTTTCTTCGTCGCGGTCTAACGAGTTGGATATGATAAAATATATCACCACCGATGATTTAGCGAGCACGTAACGCCAGTAGAATGTTAAGCCTACGAATATATCGATAGCGATGCTGGAATTACACTTACAATTAGCGTGGACATACTAAGGGTTCGTACGATCTGAGAAAACCGTGTAATCGCTGGCTATCGTCGATAAATTGAATTTTGCTCGAGTGATGACATATCTACATCGTGGATGAAATACTTTGTATAATTGCGTTACGGTAGGATTTTGCATGAATTTTGCATATCGAATATTTTAGTTCTGAAGATGCACTTCGAGAAGAGAAAACCGTATATTCGTTCCATATCGTCAATAAATTGAATCTTGACCTCATAATATCGTCGATAAAATGTTTTGTATAATTAAATTCTGGTACAATTGAGATTTGCATGAATTTTGCATATTCTATATACATATCTCTCAATTTGTTATTACGTTTGATATATCCAGAGCAAGTTTTCGTGTGCTCGAAGAAAACCGTGTAATTGTGAAATCGTTTATAAATTGAATTTTGCTCGTACGATGAAATATATCGCCTATAAAATATTTCGTATAATTACGTTCTGGTAGGTTCGATTTTTACACGATAGATATTAGTTACGCGAATGTTGTTCGTACAACTTCTCGGTACGAGGGATACGTAGGTAGAAGCTTTATGTTAGGGTTTATGTTAAAGCGTATGAGATACTTGATGGTTGTAGTTACTTTAGAGAATTTTACATAAATCGATATGCATACCGGTTACCTTTAAGATGCTTCGAGAATAGGTATCCGCGCATTTAGGTTTCACGGCAATTTTCGTTTCTCTGCCGGTCTCCGTAATGCAACCCGATTACCCGTCAAATGAAATTTTCATTTGCAATGTCGAAAGCAAATGGCAGATACGATCGCTACGAGGAAACAAGTTCATTTTTTTTCTTGATTTAAATTAAAAAAGAAAATGATTGATACGAGAAAAACTGTGCCTTGTCTAGCAACATCTTCGCTCGTAAAACCTGTTAATGATCAGTTGCCAGCTTCTGAACCTGCCTCAGCCACATTTACCTGCTCGGCTTGTAGTTTCTACCTGTCGATCAGTATGTCGAAACTTCCTTAGTTCCTTCTTTCGATCTTGAACCGGATAAGAAAGGAAGCAGCATAAAATAATCCGTGATTACAAATTAAACGAGAATTTCATTGGAATTATTTTCTTCCTATAAACACGGTTAAAGTTTTATTGTTTTTAACTAAAGGAATACACATCTGCTCTTTCTCTTTCTCTTCTCCTCTCTTAGTAGTTAAATTTTATTGCAGTTACAACTGCTTCAGGTACTTAACGTTATTTTCAATGATCAGGTCGGTTTGCTATATATTTTTTAGTTGTTTTGAGTAGCCAATGCTATTAGTTGATAGCGGATACTCTTCCATTTATCGTGTATTTCCATAACAATCTTTACATCAAAGGTTTCTGAGAAACCCTATAACTGCCATAAAATCTACAACGCAAAAAAATCTCTGTTACACGTATAAAGCCATCTTTTTTTTCGTTATTACAGCAATCACCATACAAAAGAGATAAAGCTGTAAAGTAACCAGCTATTCATATGGTGGATCCTATCAATCATCATTTAACATTTCATAGTTTACGCGTATTTCTTATAAATTTTTCATTACTTTTCTGATAATCATACATCTCAATCTTCTTGAAATTTGCAGGAGCATACCCTGTAAAGAAATGTTTCGTCGACGACCAAGCCCAAATCCTTTCCTCGCATAATGTAAATACAATCTCGTTTTCATCCCCTTCGAAGAACAATTTGATTCCCATCAATACACGTATTATTCATCAGTTGCATCGTCGATCGTCCAGCCTGTGGATCGCACGGCCATGCTGCACATCCGGTAGCGCCTTACGACCTCTCTCCGCTTCTTGCTCGTCCCTTGTTGTACATGTGTTTCACGTAATACATGGTTAGGATCGACATATACAACTGCTCTTGGTCTGCCCCGCCGGTATTATATAAAAGAGCAAAGAGAGAGGCGCGGCTTCTCTAGCATCGGACGGGCACCGTTTACAGATATTTTATGATTTATCGTCGTCCTTGCCGGTGTAGAAATTCCACGAACGATTTTTTCAAAGCGCGCGCGCGCGCAGACGACTTGCGCGTTCGAGGGAACGCATGTGCGCGACCGGATCAGCTGGTTCGCGCGAACGCTCGATCGCCAAAGCGTAATTTCAGCCCGTGCGGATTTCCATCACGACGCGTGTTCCTTTCTTTCCCTTTCTACGCGTCCTCCTCCCCCTCCTTCTTTTCGTCCACGATTTCACTCTTGGTGCGAGATTATTAATGGATACTGACTGAACATTCGAAATTCCATTTCCACGCGGATACTATTCTACGTAACCTTTGAGTGATTCAGTCACGGATAAAAGTGCACGTGTCGGCATTTGATTGTGGGGAAGGGTGATGTGGACTTGGGCGGGACTCAAGGTGTAATAATTCGTTCGTTTCGCAAGCGAATTGCTAATTCATTACGGATTCTGAGATCGATCGGTAAGATGGTGATCGATTGGACTATTTGCATTAGGTGATCGTTTCTGGGGAAATCTATGTAAATGAAATAGTGTAGGAAGCACAGTTTTCCAGAGATTCTCACAGAATTAGAAACTTGCTGACACGCTTAGGTTGATTGGTTTCTTGAATTGGTAAAGAATTCTTTTACCCAATTTGTTGTAATTACTTGTAGTTCCTTTAATGACACGCTGTCATTACATATAATGAGCATAAACATTTTTAACCGTTGATTAATTGCGGAATCTATCTGTACCCTCGTTTTTATGAAAGTTTTTGGCCGGTTTCATTACTACGGGCGCGACTCTCGTAAAGTGTTTAACTCGGATAATAAGTTAAATTTTCCCGTGTATAGTAATAATTGGCTTATTCCGGTAGGTCTGCGATTTAACGCAGCTGCAACTCGATTAAACGTCTCGGAGGGTTGCAATAACGCATTGTCCCCCCCCCCCTCCAGTCTCTTTAATTGCGCATCTAATAAATTTTTTTCTTCTGTTTATAACGATACTTGGCGTCATTTACGAAACGTAGAACTTGAAAAGAACCTGTCATTAGAAAATAAGGGTGTGTGCTAATACTTTTCATAGCCAATGCACATTTTGTATTGTATATGTATTATAGCATAAAGAAAATCATTCTCCTACGATCGTTACGTTCACTAAAAAGTGACAAGAGGAAGAAAAGAGATTTTCTTGAAAGGACAACTCTTTGAAAAATGCTTAGAGAGTAGCTACATCGTTTCTTGAAAAAGTGACTCGCCGTTGCGAAACGAGCAATTATTCGCTACCTGCTGTTAGACGCGAGGGGCGTGCTTATTCGAATGCAAATGAACGTACAGATAAGATTCGAGGGAGGCGAGGAAGAACAAGAGGCGCGAGTACAGAATACGAGGACAAGAAAGGAAAGCAGGTTTGGACCTTGTTGAGGCCGAGTTCAAGGACAAACGGAGTATACTGGTCATCGAGTGTGGATTCTCTTGTTGTGGATCCAGAGGAATCGTCGAGATCATGATATACCGATAAACTCGTCCACCATATGGCATAACTTGCAATGAGCATGCATCTGGAACGTACAAAAGTGCATACACGATAGATAACATCTGTAATTCTTACGTCCGCTCATGTAGGTCTCGTTACCCGAATAAAACTTGATCTTGCTCGAGGACGGCTTTTGAGTTTCATTACTTTTTAACGCAACGATAAAGACTCCTCCATTATTCATCGAATTTGGGCTTCCAACAAGTTTTATATTATATCATGTAGGTAACTTCATGATCATTTTTAATAGAAATACGTCTGTTTTACTAACATCGTTATATACACATTGGCTATACATTATATAGTTTATTGTATATATAATATATTCCATTTAGCATTTTTAATACTTCAATAATATAATATAAAAGGATCATATATGTATAAATGTTATAATAAATAATAAAAGTTATATTCTCCGCTTTTAAAAAATCACAGTCTATAAATTAATCATTTATAGCCACAGAAGTATTAGATTGGCTATTCGTTAATATAATTAGGTTGCACCGTAACTATCGTCGATGTATTAATAGCTAATAAAACGGAATAAACGAAAACACTCTCGAGCCTCGCTTAAATTCAACGTGCATCTCTCGTTGTTTTATGTTTTAATTAAAGCGCCACCGTAGACATACGCGTCTATTGTCGTCAAACAATCAATCACAAAACAAAACGAACACAATGAAAGCCCTCTTCCTTCTCTACGTCTATCCCGCATCGTAACATCAATTAACCGCGGCGCATCGCAATCTCGAATCAATCCAGCAGAACGAAATGTCATTAATAATTCTCTACGGACGAATCAGGCCTGCGGCTCACGTTTTGCACAATTGTCTTCCGGCGTACCGCAACGAAATTATCGATCGACGACATTCGAACCATCATTTCTGATCGTAATCATCGATTGTGTTGCCCCCTCTATGGACACAAAAGTACACGATCGAAGAAGGAATTTCTGCTCCGAGGGGGATACTTTTCTCGATCACACCCAATCCTTCGTCTCTCTCTCTCTCTCTCTCTCTCTCTCTCTCTCTCTCTCTCTCTCTCTCTCTCTCTCTCTCTCTCTCTCTCTCTCTCTCTCTCTCTCTCTCTCTCTCTCTCTCTCTCTCTCTCTCTCTCTCTCTCTCTCTCTCTCTCTCTCTCTCTCTCTCTCTCTCTCTCTCTCTCTCTCTCTCTCTCTCTCTCTCTCTCTCTCTCTCTCTCTCTCTCTCTCTCTCTCTCTCTCTCTCTCTCTCTCTCTCTCTCTCTCTCTCTCTCTCTCTCTCTCTCTCTCTCTCTCTCTCTCTCTCTCTCTCTCTCTCTCTCTCTCTCTCTCTCTCTCTCTCTCTCTCTCTCTCTCTCTCTCTCTCTCTCTCTCTCTCTCTCTCTCTCTCTCTCTCTCTCTCTCTCTCTCTCTCTCTCTCTCTCTCTCTCTCTCTCTCTCTCTCTCTCTCTCTCTCTCTCTCTCTCTGTCTCTCTTAGAACGCGTAGAAACGTCCAGAGACGTTCACTTCCCCGTCCTTCTATCTTATTCGCCGCGACCTTTCGCCCGTGCAATTTTTTCTTTCGTCTGCTTCAAAAGTTCAACGCGACTGGCCTAAGCCGATGTCTTTCCCTTTTGCGAAATAATACGTTGAAAGGAGGAATGTTTTTCGCGGATTCCACCGAAGGATTTTCAAGCGCAGTCCGTTGCAAAATACAGTTGAAGAGTACGAATAAATAGTTATCGGCGAAACGATAATTTTCTTGGCATATCGTATAAACGTTCTCGGATAATATATGGCACGATTGTTTCATTGCTTACTGTATTATCCTCGTGGTTGGGTTTTTTTCCTACGTTAATCGTAAATGAACATCGTGTTACTCACCTGTAACAGAAAATAAAATAGTATTAATACAATGTTCGTTTTTTGTGGAGATGAATTTTTTTTAAATTCCAATAGTTAGAAGAGTAGATGATAATTATGGACTTTTAGACATTTCTTTTAAATTATACGTTTTGTATTTAAAAGGTTCAAATGATTGATTTCAAAATTGCGTAATATTAGAAATAGGATGAATATTGATAGATGTGTTCGAAAAAGGTTAATTTCCTCTCATCAGTCTCAATTATACATCTGAAGATTCTTATATGCAACCTTGCGAATAATTATTGCAACAATATTCAGCTTTTTCACACTGTCTTGCGATTTTCAAAATTGTCTTGCACTGCAATATACACTACCATAAGTTATCGTTAATAACATATAATATCGCATAAATTATATATTCGTAAACTACACAAATGAGAAACATAAGCATAATTTATCACATTGTCTCAAGGTTCATTAAATTATGAAAGTTTTATTTGAATTGTCATTTTTCTTTGTATCTCAATTTATGGAATTGATCATGTGCGTGTAGTGGCTACAGAAAGTATTTGAAGTGTTTTCATATCATTTTCATATCATTTTCATGGAATCAAATTTTTATAGTCAAAATACTACCAAATGATACCAAATGAAATTTAATATAAAATTGAATCTAGTTAATTAGTTTGTAAATGTCTACAAGAAATACAATGGTGTGCAGATACATTTTGTAGCCGCTGTTTATACGACTTTTCTGCGATTTAACTAAACAAATACGTAATACATACTTTCGGAAATTAAAACACAGAATTAAATTCCAATTCTTCGAATTTTAACCTACACTTCCCTGATTTTCAGTTCACCAAATCTCTCAGACCACAATTCATCATGATATAATTAAAATCGGTCTGCGGTTTACCTTGCCAAAAACGTCGAACAGATCCCCCTTTATCCCAAAAAGGTCTGTAGAATCCAATTACGAGGAGAGCGCAAGACACGGCCGCGGAAATACCGAATTAACGAGTGGGATTTCGTTCTTTCGATTGGACAATCCGTCGCATTGTTCGACGAAATCGCGACGAGTGTCGAGCCACGTGAACGCGATAAATTCCGGCACGATCGAGAGCCGATTGTTTCGAGAATGGCCAATTTGGCCGGTGAAAACGACGCCGACGACAATCGCCGAACAATCACGAGCTATGATGACCGTACACCGACAGTGTACGTGTGAGAGCTGTCCGTATTCGAGATTGTGCACGAAGGCGTGCACGATCGATTCTCTCCCGCAAACGAGCACGAAAATTACGTGTTTCGCTCGCGACGATCGCGAATTCGCTTACAAATACCGGCTGGTTAACGCGTAAACACACAACTAACACTCCGCGGATTACAGTGAAAACAAGAGGCCTTGACATCGATACATTGCCGAGGTTGCAACACGAATTTCATCGTCCCCGCAAATCATGCTCATTTGGAGAATGAATTTAGATTCGTATCTTCGTGTACGAGCTCGAAATGATCAATGATGACATTTTAATTACTCTTTCTTTTTGTATATTGTCGAAAGATGTATTCCGGTTAAAAGGTCGTACGATTCTCTAAGAATTCTAAGTACCATAAAATTGTTGATGAAACGTTCTGAAAAGACGTGTCTTTGAAATAAGATATTTGATAAGAACTGGGAGAATATTTACTATGAAAAATATAATTTAATCCATCTTAAAATCATCCAGAAGTTATAATGCTGGAATATGATTCCGTCCTTTTCTTCTTATTTCATATTTATTTTGTAATTTCATTATGTCAATTTTAACAAAAGTACTGGCAGAATCAATGCAATGTCTTTCATTGATACACGACATTAGCTACTTTTGATCCAATAAAGAGTTCTTTAATCGCGAGAAGTTTTATAAGGTTTCAATGGTAATGAAATTACCAATTTCAATTATCCGTCAATTTCTTGCGTATAATCCTTCAATTGCCAATCTACCAGTTACAAGTAAATATTCCAGATCTATAAAACGACGTTACATTTCCATATTCCTTCGTACCTATGGCGAGGATGGAAAGCGAATTCTACGAAGAAGAACATCGATATTCTCGGCGTGCATGGAAAACGGGCTCGCTTTCGTGCAATTTATATTATCGATTTACATACCGTGACGAGTTGTGCATCGCGATGGCGCCGATACACGCGATTATCGGTTCGACTTCGACTCCGCTTTTCCATGATCGAATTACCATTCGAGCTCGTCGTCTCCGATCTTTTGCCCTGTCGTAAATTTTCTGCACGTCTGTTACGCGAGAGATTCTCTTCGCCACGTCCTTATACGGTTGTCTCGTAAAGAGAGCGGCGAAAGATGCTTTATAAATCGCGCGAAAACCATTAAGCCTTGGGACGCGATCCGTGCTGGGAATTTCGCTATTCTGGAAGCTCGATTGCGTTCCGCGTTACGATCTTATCCACATGGAGGATCTCGAGGATCGCGCGCGGCACTTTCTCGCCGATTTACCGTCGATATTTCTGCCGTTGCGTTCCTCGAACACCTGGATCGCACCAGGGTCGTTCGATTCGCACCGATATATTTTCCAGTATTCATCCAATCGTCGTATCCTAGATACGCTAGTGGTCAAAACGTTGAGTCGTTTCTTAGTTAGATACAATTTTTGGATTAAATTCTTGCACATGGAACAGGTAGTAATTCGAAACTTTTAGCTTGCGCTGTTCTGCCAACAGTGGAGATTATTCTTCCGTTGATGAGTGTAGAGGATGGGAGTAAACGTGATGCGATGTGACATGTAAGCGCGGTTGATTGTGGGTTGAAGATGATTAATTCGGTCCCGTAGTGCACTGATAGTTTCTTAATGAATAGAACATGGGAAGAATGACGAAGTGATGGTTTGGATGCGCTATGATAAAATATATAACGAGTGTTGCTATGTATATAGAATGCCTTTGGGGTTCGCTAATGTTAACTGTTTTCTCATAAGTGCTTCGTGAACCCGTTATAATTGAGAACAGAAGACATCCGCAATAATGAATAATTCCAACTATAGTCCACCATGTACGCAATCTGTTTAAGTACCGACAACTAAGGATTCGAAAATAGAGAAGCTATAAAAGAGGTGTTGAGAAGATTTTACTATTTTACTGAAGCTATAGAAAAGATTGTGACTTTTATAAAATCGATATTAATTAACATTAACTCTATAATAATCGTTCAATATTTCTAAAATTCCCAATCACATACTTACATATGTCATTTGTACGGTAATCAATCCAATAATAAATACAATCTAAGGATTTAATTTAACTAAAGATGACCAATGTAAATCATATAATAGAAAAAGTACGAAGCAAGGACGCGTAATAAAATGCTCGAGTCAGTGATCTTCAGGGTATGCAGCGAGAGAAGAGAGTGGATGTAATCAACGAGTGAACGAAAGAGGAGTGGCATTCGAGAGGAAACGCAAGGACGCGACATCGTACCGTTCCATACATATGCATAAACTTGCAGGTATGTTTCCGGTGTCAACACATTGGCGGCAGTACGAGAACAAGTGTAAGAAACCTCTAAAGACTTTTGTAAGAGAACTGGTGGCAGTTTAAACAAGCACTTCTTCACAATTACCTTTTTCATAAAGGTAAAAGAACGTACATACACATAGTAGGCAGAATCTTGGATTTGAATTTCCAAATATATGGAAGAACATAAAATTCATGTATGGTAATGATTCATGCTACGTGATTGATTATTAAATCTGACATTTGAGATTAACAATTTAATGACGATGGTAATATCGATGCACTTTTACATAGATGTAAACAGTTTTTGTCAAAGTTGCGAGTATCGTGTAGGAAACGATATCACTCAAATCGGAGTATCATTCGAATGAAACTTTGAACAGTTTGTGACAAGTAGTTCCGTTGCGATAGCAACACTTCGTAACACTGATCTCGACTAACTATATCGCACATCGAGCTTGGCAAAAATAAATGATAAAGCTTATTTTTATACGCCTAACGACTCGATCGAGTCGAGCAACTTTCCACATGGTAATTAAACTCTGGAGCGAGTTGCTTGAAAACTAGTTGACATTTCGTAGGTGTACTTCAAATTCGCCACGGTATTCGTGCGCCTGGTTAAACCTGACAGAGCGTTAAGCTACTGGTTTCCTCACCAATCGACGTGGAATACTTTATAAATATGACGTACCAAAATAATTCAGTATCATTTTATCAAAGCAATGCAATATTTAATTTGGAATACACACATGGTGTTCCAATTTGGTGTAAAGAAATAACATTTTTTAAATGAAAATTCAAGTTGTAGAAAATAATGTTAAAAGGTATTTAAATATATGTAATAAAAGATATTTAAATTTAATGGGAAAGATATTTAATATTATCAAACTATCGAACCTTTCTACCAACACTCACTTTTCTATTAAATCTGAAATCATTGCCTACGCCATTTCAAGCAACAATAAAACTGGAACCATTCGCCGTTAAATCATAGAGAACAGGGGAAACGTTCGATCCAAGGCTATCGTAAAAATGCGATCGGGATTTACATTAAAAGCGGCGTTTCTCGACGGGGAATGACGACATTCGACGAGTGTCCGCGGTAGAAAAGAATTCGAAAAATCGGTAAACGTCGACACGTCGCAGGAACGTTCCCGCAGAATTCGCATAATACAGCAATTACGCGAGTCCAGGCCGGCGCCAAGCGGCGCTCGAAGGACGTGCACGTGCAACGACCACGCATTTAAAGCTGTGTGCATATTGGAACAAAAAATCTAGGACGTGGATCTAACGAATCGATCGTATCGTTGGTGAGAGTACTCGTTGTCCAAGGACTGACAGGTGTCCCAAGGATATTCGTGGAAAAGGGGTTGCAATTTTCGATTTCACGCGGCTAAACCATCTTTCACAGAATTAGGTCTTCAGGCTTCGATTGGAAGATTATATCGCAGATGTTCGGTGGAAACAGGATATAGAAAGTGTTAAAAGCTAATTTGAAATTATAGGTTGTTACTGTACTGTCAACTATAGAGATGAAGATGAGGAGGAATTATCATTGGGTCAGGAAAGATTACGGTGAGTATTTACGTAAATTCATATTTCTGTGAGTAAAATTACAAGGCTAAAGAGTAGTCTTATTCGCTAAATATTATAGCGAGTATTGTAATTTAAACATTTTATATATTTCTTACATACTATGTATCGCATTGTGCATTTTATACATCTTTGCACTTTCAAGTTTCCCATAAAAGCATCCCGTCTACTCATAATACATCTTGAACTTGAATCTCGAAACATCCATGCCCACAGTCCTTGAATAAAAAAATGTCTGAGTTTGCGTAGTATGTACACAGCTTAAGCTGTCTACAAGGAACAAGAATGCATCGAGAGCACTACCGGAGTTATCGCTCGAACGGGGCTACCTTCGTAAGAAGTGCGTCCTTACGAAAGGCTTGTCACCAATGCGCACGCATTTCCACACCAGCAGCCCGTGGGAAACTAGCAGCACTCGCCCGTACGACTACGATAATCAAACCACGAAGATTGCTGCATCCCTATTCGATGAACTCGTAACAATCGCTATCGACGATCGGTAGAGACCGCGTACCTTACGCAGAAGGTAAATCTGTCGTGTACCTTTAGGATTATGTAGATTCCTGAATACGTACGCCGGTATCGTAACCGAGGACAGTGAGGCTCGGTCTAGAGAAATTGAACGTTACAGGTACAAGTACAGGTAAATGCGAATTGAGAAATCGAAGGTTTCTGAGGTTGTATAGCGTGTTGTGGGCTGGCTAGTGATGTGGGTAAGATGACTTTGCGATAGGTAGTATAAATTATAGAAGGCTTAGATCTTGGAATTGATCGCAGTGGGTTGTACTGGAGAATATGTCGGATTTTTCGAAATGGAAATCAGTGATTTGTCGTACGTAAATCTAAACAGTTTAGTTTAGACACTATCGATATTAGAATCTTTTTAGTACATTTTTACGA
Source organism: Bombus impatiens (assembly GCF_000188095.3). Lineage (NCBI taxonomy): Eukaryota > Metazoa > Arthropoda > Insecta > Hymenoptera > Apidae > Bombus > Bombus impatiens. The sequence goes on from NT_177388.1 coordinate 788,766, forward strand.
TAGATGCATAATGTGGGGATTCTTTTTAATTCGTAAATAAGCTTTCTGAGCTGAATCTAACAAGTTATCTAACTATCTATTTGCATGTATGTAGTGATTTTGTAGATCTTGGAACATGAAAAAGCTAGAAAGAGAAAATATTCGAAAAACATTTAGAAATAAAATTTCACGAGAGAAATTTTAAATGATCCCAATTTATTATGCAATGAAAGATTAATAATTTAGATGATTTAATCATTGAAACGGGGTAAATACAAAAATAATGACGAAGAGGAGTTACATGGTTGTTTTTTTAGTTAATTAATTAGTTAATTAGTTTCGATAAAAGAATTAATATGCTAGAACGTGTCACTCGTCCGGAAAATTCAATATTTTTTTAGTTAAATTTTTTCAGGTTTAATATATTCTCAGGTCAGTAATTTTTTTTACCCTATTCTTATAAATGATATTCTAAGACTTTCAGCTTAACTTTCGTTGCTAGAATTACGCACTTAGAAACTCAACATCTAGATGATAACCACACGACTAAAGTATAAGAAATAAAACGTGAATGATCTATCAAAGTTTGCGTTCCTTGGCAACACTTAGTACTACGATACCTAAAAAGACGCGTATTGTTTTTCTACGTAGCAAGTTATTAACGGAAGCCTAAACGTACAAGTATGCGCACGTGCATAATTCTGTCAACGTGTACGCGCAGGCATGGATATAGACAGGTACAAAAGGTTGTGTAAGTACACGTGACATGAGAAGCAGCCTGGGGGCAATCACGTAGCTCCAGGAACGAGCACTTGCATTGGTAACCCTCGTCGTTGTAAACAACGATATTACGTAATTCCGTACGCGATAGAAGAATAATTCATGTCTCTAACGAAACCGAAAGGCGAATGTTTTTCCCCTTTTTTCTGTTTTTCAAGAAATCAATTATTTGCGAATTTTTCCCAATAACGATCTGAAGTTTGGTCGTTAATAACGACGTCTTTTTAAAGACGTGTTTTGTATAAGCAATTGTTTTAATTTTTTATTTGCAAGCCACTGCGAAAGTAAAATGTCGATTGAAAATAGTAACAGTACTATATTTTGAATTTCTATTTTCATCCTTTAATGTTATATTGATTTTAGATACCTCCAGACTATTCTAATAATACATCTGCTATGTATAAATATTATACGATTATTGGAGCACAAATTTATGTATAGAACTTTACAGGGATTATATAAAGGTTCTAAATATATTTACTTCACAGCAACATTTCAATGAAAACGCTTTAAAATATCTAAAATATAAAAGGATAAATTGTATCAAGCGAACAGCGACGTAGATAATATTAACTCCATCCCAGGGCTACTTAGAGGATACTCCAAAGGTTAATGGATCTACCCATCTAAATTATTCAGTCGTTCGGTATTGATCCCACTAAATCTAAAAAGCGGTCGAATTACTGGATAAAGATACCACACATGAAAGAAAATCTCGCGTTAAAAGCTACTATGTATTTGATATATTACCAAAAAAGATTAAGTTATTTTCAAGGAACCTCTAACCATCAATGTTATATTAATCCTCAAGAAGAAAGATAAAGAATTAAACACCGAAGCATCAAATAACCTGCAGGGAGTAAAATAAAGAAAGGATAGAAGAAAAAGGCTGTCTGATCCAAAAATAGCTGCGAAAAAGAATTCCTGGCTCCCTCGTTAACCCGCCCCGACAGGGCATCGGGACCCATAAACTATTTGTTCCCAAGAAGGTTAACTTATCGCGTAGTTCTCCAGAGAGCAGGTATGCGCAGGAATAAATTCAGCTGGCACCGAAATTCGAGGACGCCGCATGCGGATCGTTTCCAGGCGATTATCGTAAAAGGTACCGCGGAATGCGCGCTAATAACTCAAAGTCCACGTTCCAGCCGAGTAATTAGCATTCCGATCGCTGTCCATTACGTTAATTAAATTCAATTGTTCGATGCCGGCTCCATTGCGGCATTGTGCGCCACAAGGTTGCACACACGCGAGTATAACGAGTAATTGCCAGGAAAAATAATTAGTCGTCAACGTGAGGGTTTCGCAACGGAATCGATTAGACGTTGCGTCGCCGTGTCTACGGATATCCCGAGCCTTTTACGACAAAACAGAACGGCGGGACACAATGAGATTCGCGATCAAATTCAACAGCCTTTCCCTTCTGCGCTGGGAAACGAACTCGACAAGGATTTCCCAACGGTGCGATGGATGGTAAGGAAGTTTAGTGGATGATGAAGAGACCGCAGGCACGGTATAGCTTGATGCAAGTTACATGTTTTTGTAATTGAAGTAATTATAAATTTTATCTTTTTAGTTTTGCTGCGAGGTAATTTAAATGATCTTCTTATCAAAACCATTTATTTTATGGTTTGAGACACAATTTTATGACTTTGTTATTTTTAGCGAAGTTTTAGTTTGCTTCTATTTTGTACATATTTTAATTGAAGTTTATATTTTGTCATATTTGTTATTTTATGAAATACATCTATATTATTATATATGCATACTATTAGTTTATAAAGATTTCAAGTTTTGTTCAATAAAAATTATTGAGAAGATAACAATGAAATATAAAATACCGTGAGTCGTCCGTAGCGTTCGAATGTACTGGGACTTTACAACACAAAATCTAAATAGCGTGATCGCGTTCCTTGAGACTCAAACGGTTAATGCCATCTTAAATTAAGGAAGACCCCATAATAATGGGTGATCTAGTCCCGATGAGTAACAAGTAAATTTAATTTACTGGATGTTTAAGCTATTAGGACTGAGAAATTGAAATCTTTACGATAAAATGCTTTTATCCTAGATTATTAGAATAATATGCAAAGAATAAATGATAATAAAAGAAGAACATTGAAAATTGAGAATGTCTCTTCTGAAATAACGCGGGTCTGCTTTCTACTTAAACATTTGGCTTAGCGGTTGTTTCTCAGAGAATCGCAATAAAATTGGTAATATTGGTGTCTTTCTAATTTTTTCACAGGAATAATTGCTTCCGAGGAACAACCCACCGAGATGTAGCGTAAAAGTAATAAGCGATGTGAAACGGTGGATTCTTATTGGTGATACTGCAATGAACTCGGAATGCCTCCATTAATCGGCTACTCGGAAATCCAATTCATCGATATACACATTCATGGTCTAATCAATATGGCACTATTACGGCTGTGAAAGAGTTAATACCTCTAAAAAGAATCATCAGCTATTGCTAAATAAAATTTCTGCAAAAATACTGCAAAAATAAAGTGACAGTCACCAAATATCTATAACAATATTGTACTCAAAATACAATTCAAGCATTAACAAAATTTTACTTTAAAAAAACGAAACCACGTGTAACATTCGCAAACAGCAATTTCGCACATAGAATTATAGGGCACTATAGTCGAATATCGATAAAACCATGGAACAATCGCTCGGCCACCGTTATCTCATCCGAGCAAGTACGGGTCTAGGATCGAGTAGCGTGGCTCGTCTTTCTCACGGCGTTGAAACGCCACGATCAATTATCCGCGAGCATCAGGGGGATTTTTATTGACTATACGATCGCACGAGAATTTCTGGCCTCCGGTCCGGTCGCACGCTTTTCGAGGAAATCGTCGAGAACTCGTCCTAGAGGCGAGTAGTTGCATAGAAGTGTGTATAACCTGCATTTTGCGACGCGAACGTCGTCGGCCTATTCTGGAATGTCACCCTGCCCGACGCGTCCACTATCCAAGGTCCAGTTCTTCCTCGTGGATCAACTGGCCTTTCCTTAAAGCATGCTTCTCAGAAAATCTACCTGAAAACCGTTACGATAATACGGCCGCCGACCGATGTCATCCAGAGATGGATGGGAAAAGAGACGAGTTTGTCGTGGCTCATCGCTCCACGAATGAGCGAACTTTTACTGCTAGTTTCGCTTGAAAATCCCTTTTCATCTGTAGAGCTAAATTCTCAGAGGCTCTTTGCAGTTTACGATGCTTCAAGTGGAATTTCGAGTACGGATTCTTAGAGACATTGCAAATGATAAATGGGTCTTATTAGTTGTGGTCTGCCTAGAGTAAAAATAAATGTTCCTCGAAGGCTATTCAATACAATTACTTTATCGACTGGCAATTCACTCTTAGTGTAGGCATGTGGCAATCCATTTATTGTTCTTTTAGCAAATATTTTCTTTTCTAGTGAAAATATCATAAAACTGCTCTACTATATGTAATAGAACGAATTTTAAATATTAAGATTTACTTGTATAGTGCATGCGTTGCATAATCGCAAAACTTCGATTGCCTACGTAAAAAAATGTAAGAAGAAGCAATTGAAGTGAAGAAAAAGTAAAAGATTTAGAAGAATATTTGTGACTGGTAAAAGTTTTGAGATTACAAGAATAAAGATCTTTCTTTATAATCGTTGAAAATTGCATAAGTAGTGAATTTCGAAATGGCCATAAAAACAGTGCAATATTTTTCATTGAATCAACGCGGGTACTTTCGTAACGAAAGTGTATTCGCGCGTGTACCAGAGTAAAACTCATTATCCTTATAATAACTTGTAGCGAATTATATAATAGAACGCTAATTAAAAATGCTCGTTCTCTCGCAGGTGATTAACGCTTTCCAGCCGAAATGGTTACAGTGAAAGAGGCGTTGTATCCAAGTGTACGCATTTCGCGGGGAAACTTTCTCGATCGATCGTCATGATCGTTATGAATAATGCTGGAACACGCGATACGGACCATTCCAGCCGATTTCACTATGCGTTGATCTTAGTTTCTTAGATTGTATTTCTCCGCGAGCCATCGATACCGACGGTACAACCGCCCCGATATCGATCACGCGAAACGTTAGTCCACGTCTTAGCAACATCCGAGAGGTTTATTAAATATTAAGTTCTGACACGAAACAGGTATCGTGTTCGCTTAAAAGAGATTTAAGGCTGCCCCGAAAACATATCGTTTTACGAATCGATGCTTGTGAAAATACGTCCTTGAACCGGAGTGGAAAGCAGATTGCCCGTCAAATTGCAGATCCACGGAAGGTGGAAAAGTAGAAGTAACAATAGCATAAAAGTTGTATCAAGCAAGTCAAAATAATAGGTATATGAAAAAATATATAATGTAAAGGGCAAAACGGATTGGTTATTCTGACCAGTCTAAAAATTCTACTGCTGAGTCGATTTATAATTCAACAAACAACGTTTCGTTAGACGTATTATTCTACGGCCCAATGGATATTGAGAGATCTCCTTATAAATCATTCAATTCACCGAGAATAAAAGAGCCTCTAACAGGAAGCAATTTTTGCGATGGTCAAGTCCGCGTCGTTGTCCGACCAATTTATTCGGCTTGCGTTTCAATCGAGCGGGATCACCGGCTTCGCTTCCCGAATATATTCTTTGGTCATTGTCCTACCCCTACCTGCTTCTGCCTGGTCAAATATCTTCTACTGCTCCTCCCTTTTCCTCCCCTCTCTTCCTCTTTCATTCTCTCTGCCGTTTCCACCTCCACGAATACCACTTTCGCAAGATCCGTTTTTGTTCTTCCTCCGAAAATACCAAGCTTCGAGATGCCACCGACTCGTGCTGTATAATCAGATGCGACCACTCACGGAAGACTATTGTTTGCTTTTGCGAGCACCTCGAGTGAACGAGCACGCCTGGCTACTGGATTTCGTGCCACGTCTCGTCAAGAAACGACAGCCTCGTTTCGTTGACGAAACGCGCGCTACGACATAGAGTAATGATATTCAGCGTGACTCGTCTCCTCCGAAATACTCTCGGTTTGGACTTCTTCTAACTGAGGAATTCCATGTAGGCAAACAAAATTAAATACTTAACATTGGAAAATTTGGTGTAATTGAAGTTTCAAATTCGAAGCTGCAAAGATATTTCGAAATTTTACTTTTGGAAATTCTTCATTTTAACGTAGATATATGCAACGAATGGAGATTCGAAACACTTATGTATGATATTTCCATCGAAAAGCAAAAAATTATTGTATATTAAATTATTGATAATAAATTGGTATCTACCTAGGTACTCGATTGCAAACAGTAGGGTTAATCGAAATCATTAATCGCTCAATGAAATCAAACTTTCGTACAAAGAAAAGAGACGCAAGTGGACTGAATTTTTGGGTGAATTATCAATTAGAATTCTTCGGATGTTTAATATTCCACAAAAGATGAAACGTTACTTGCCTCGGAGAGCACAGAAGAGAATATCTAGAATCAAAGATATTCTCTGACTTTGTAACGAGAATGCACGAAAGTCGGATTGCTTTAGTAGCTGCTGTCTTGTAACTCGAAGTGACTACAAAGTGGTGTACAATAATACTGTTCGCTAGCTGTCACTCATCGTTCAGAAGGTTATAGTTTGTAGCTCTTTCGTCTATTAGCACACTACACGTTTCAAAGAAACCAGAACATCTCGGGAGAAATTATTCCAAGCTAACGTCGAATTTCAGCTTTCAGGTTCAGTTTGTTGCAACATTCGCACGCAATCTTCTAAAACGACTCAAACTCGACCAACTCTTCTACTTCAAAATTTCGGAAGAAAAGGATCGTTCGTGTATATATCGTATATGTTATATAAAACATATTAAAATTTCAGTATGTTCACAGTATCTGAACATAGTCAATTATTCATCATGTTGATGATGAGTAACGTTTAACGAGACCATCTTTATCATTAACTCTATATTCAAGATCATTATTCATGCTATGTATCAACTTTTCACTGTGTTTGCAGTAAATAATGTATAATTTCTATATATATTTTCAGATCGGTTCCAAATTTTTTCAATAAAACTATGATAACTTATGATATGATTGTAAAATTAAAAACGTGGCGTATAAAAAGATGTTATTCGATATTTATCATGAAAAGTTTTCACAAATGTTCGAGTACTTTCATGAGTCACGTTTCTCATCAAACGGCCCCAAAGAATAATATGTATTTCTAGGGCCGGTATCGAGGTCCCGTTCTCCAATGACTGGGATCAAAACAGCGGGCGTGTTTGGCACAACAAATGCACCGTTCAAGTGGACCACTACTAATTGTAACCACGTCAGAGGCGTGGTTCAACTCCGAAGGGTTTAATATTCGACTTTTCGTTGCCAGAAAACTCGCTCTCCTTTCCCTTTCCCTCTTTCTCGGGATTTCTAGGATCCTACACACCGCATCTAATTTCGCTCGGCCACTTATTAGTTTCGTACCACCGAAATATCGTTCAGAGGAGCCAAGGTAGACGACCATTAGTCCGAGGAAAAGTCAGCCGGAGGCCAGAAAGGCCGGGCATTAGTCGTGTATAGCATGTGGAGGTATTCGCGGAGGCACGTGGGAACGTAGCAATGCAAAGAGAACACACAGCCGTGCGTTAGCCTGGTCTGAACCGCTGGCCCGGGTACCATAATAGAAAACCGCGATAATTGTAGGCACACAGCCACGATCGGCGGAATGCCGCCTCCTGGTGAGCTTTATACCCGCCTGAACGAGAAATCCTCCGTATCTAACAAATGCCCCATTCTAACGTCTTCTTTCCTCTACGCAGTCTTCATAGTCTTTATTCTCTCCGCCTTCTTCTTCTTTGGGATGAGGTTTGGAAAAGTCAAGCGGTCGATCAGAAGACATCACGCACTCCGTTCAACAAAGTCTCATGAATGAACATTTTGTTCTCTGACTGGGAGGAAATGACGCGGTGGCAATTAACTGTACTGCTCTGATTATTTTTGAGGATAATCGCGTAATTTGGTTTAATTAGACCACGAATTTTTGCGTGAAGGCCGTTTCGCCGTGTAAACTATCATTCTTGAGAAATAATATTTGAAATTTGAATGAAATTATTGGAACAACTTATGACATTCATGACACAGGTGTAAATGAATATCGAGTAATAATTCTTATGCAAAGTAAAGATTAATAATTCAGAAATATATTATTCCATTAATCCCATAAGTATATACCAAGATTAATAAAACTCAATAATATTATCAGTAACAGTACGTGTAACACGTTCTACTAAATATATTTTCAATTCTTCTAAAGACAAATATTCATACAAAGATAATTAGGTTATACAAAAATCATGATTTATTCATGATCGCCTCCTGTATGAATCGATTCGAGTGGTTTGTAATGGTTTTAGGGTCTGGTATTAAATTTAACGTTCAGCAAGCGCGTCAAGTATTTCGCGTCGTATTTTAGATTTGGGTTCAGAGGAAGTGGATCGCATTTCAACGGAACAAGAATGTCTCGAGTGCGTTCCACGAGGCGTTTCCTCGTAACAAAGTGCTCCTTTCTTTCTGTCGTCGACGTCTCACGGTTGCTGACTTCTCACAAGAGACGTCGGCGACAAAGGCGAGGCTGAAGCAGGAAGAACGGAAATTGAAGAGCCCAGAGACAATAACGGTGAACGGGTCTTTCCTTTCGTACGAAAAGAATTATCTTCGGCTTAATTACATGCCGGTTGTGCTGACTCTGTGATCGAACGAGGGCGTCGTTTACCGGCTATTGTTTCCTTTGAGTGAATTTTAAGACTATTGAATCGGTTAAAGATTATGAACGTGACTAGTTGGAAATTTTGAAAATTGAATTAGTTTTATTCTCGTCGTTGTTAGAAACGTGGCCTAAATTTTATGAGGCAACCAACAAACTATGCACAAAAATATTAAGTTAAGAATTTGAAGATTAATTACATTGATACAAACATCAGGTTTATACGTATAGTAAGTACAAGATAGATTAAAATAACGAATTAATATTATTAATTATTAAATTATTAAATATTAAACATCTGATTTCCTGTATCATTATATTATCTACTACGTTATATTATCGCATTATTATAGAACAATCTGCAAATCATGAAGGAAACGTCGTTCTACACATTCCTCGTGTTACGAGGACACAGGTTTTTGCATATTCATGAAATCAAAGTAACGGATGATTATGCAGATCATTCCACGATCATTAGAAGAGTGACACATGTACACGTGATCACATCGTATGAGTTAATTATAAGTATGTCATCCGTATCCATATCTATCCACAACATGATGATATTCTGTTTAATAATTCATTATATTTAATAATTAATTTATTATGTAATTCGTGTTATTTAGTGATTAACGTAAAATAACCAAGCAGATACAGTGAACACATTAATTGATAGAATTAAAAATGTTCATATGAAAAAAAATTTGTTAATTGTTTAAAATAACGAGAAATATTTTGTTCTACTATTAAACTGGGTCAAATTTAACGATACGACGCGAGGACGGTCGTGAAAATGACGATTATTTTGGGGGAGCATGTGCTCGGTCCTAAACTATTTTTAAATGCAAGAAGAAAACGCATAGCGCATAGCTGAAACGTCATAATGCGTGCCTGTACTAATAAGGCTGCATCATTTATAATTCTTCCGACTCCATTAATCATCCCACTCTCTCTTAAAACCGTTTACACAAATTTTACAGATTTCTCATAGAAAAATATTCGTTTTGTTATGACGTCTCTTAAAATTGTTAGAAAGAATTAATTTACAAAAACACAATGATAATTTCTGAATAAAAGCCGAAAACACAAGCACAAAAATACACGTACTATATATACAAAAGCTATTTTAGTTGTGTTCATAAACATCTGAATTTGTAGAAACATCCGCTGTGTAATCATCGTGAACTACACTTCGATAACCAGATCCTAATGCACCATCGAAGAATGAACGAAACTATGGTCACCGTGAGAATTGCAGTACTTCATCCGTCAAATTTCACAGCCACCGTTTCCCCGTAACCGTTTCCACGGCTACGATAGACCGCGAGTCACCGTAAAACATCGAGGAGGCAGACGGAAGTCCAACGTAGAGAAGAGTAAACCTGAAGGGGTTCCGTTTCACGGTCCTCGAACAGAGCGAGCCGAGTTTTGAGCAAGTCAAGAAAACAGAGAACCTGCAGGTAACATCATACGCACCTTGAGATATCCATGAGCGGAAACACTACACTCGAGGTCGAATTTGCACACTGTGCACCTGTATAGATCTTGCGCGCGCGCGTTCACAGAGAAACAAACGTCGTAGGACTTAGGGTTTACCGTTTCTTGTGAAAGCTCATTGACACGGAACTAGTTCGTACAAAGGAAACGGAACCGTATATGTTTGGAGTCGGATTTATTATGGGGCGATGTTGAAAAGAAAACGTATTTCTCTCTGTATTAGACTTGCTACAAGGGTGAAAAATTTTGTAGATTTACAATACATTTTTGAGGATTTTAATGAAATTGAATTTTAATAAATTAAGAAGACAAGGATAAAAAGCTTACTTTCCTTCGTATTATATTTCTTGCGTTGTATTTTTCCTTTATTTTTTATTATTTTGATACAAGTTTTATACTTTTACGATCAATAGTTCTAGCATTAGTAGATATCAACTACTAAATATACTCGATGCTATTTTTGTGAGATCAAAGAAACCGATTGAAGCGTTCGAATTGATAAATGATAATCGTAAAAGAAAATGTAAATGCTCTTTTTTAACATGAAGCATTTCGATGTGTTTCGCTTTCAAGTAATTCTTTCAATCTCTCGTCAGCTTATCACCATGATTTAATTTATTATCTAAGCATAGCAGTTTATAAAAATAGTAAAAATTACTTCACGGAGGTTTCAAACAAATAAGAATCATAAATTATTTATATACTCATAGTTTCAAATGCAGACTGTGCTTTCTTCCCCACTGGCAATACCGGAAGGAAAAACATTCTAGGTAATTGGATAATTTCGGTGCTTTGCGGAATCGTAAGGTTTCCGGCAAAGTTGTTATCTCGAAGTCGACGTGGGAAGGAGGATATGCCTTAAAGCTTAATGCTACAGTTACAAGGGATGCAGTAGGAATTTGCGGTATATGGAACGATTCAACAGAATTCGTGGATTCCTAGATTCGTATTCCGTAACACGATACATATCGGGTGATCGATAATGTTTTTAATGTTCTAATCCTTTATAATATTTAAAGTGGAAATACTTTGATCTTCAAAGATAGATGTAAATCATAGAATACAATAAAAAGTGAATAGAACACAAAAATAAAAAGAAATAGAATTTCCACTTTCTTCGATATTTAAACTTCAGCAATTCTTATATTCCTAAAAATATTTCTAAAATTTTATATGAAATATCAAGAATTAACTACAACGATTCTTCGTTTAAATTTCAACAATTATTTCAAGAAATGGATAAAATACGTACAGTACAAATTAATTGTAACCTAAAGTCAAGTTTATCATTTTCTATCATTTTTCTGTGACGAATATATGGCCAAAATTCAGCTTGTGTGATTTCACGTTTACAAGAAATTGTATGTAGCGCTCACAAACATTTTAACGACTGAATATCTATAATTAACCCGCGGAACGGTTCAAAAACTAATTATAAACATTTATCAACAGACCTAGGATTCTATTCTAAAACAATGAACAGCATTGAAGAATATTCATAAATTACTGTGAGCATCGACTGACGTACCAAAACACACAGTTTGATGCACCGCTGTTTTCGTTTGAAAATTAATTTAGTCCGCGGAGAAATATGAAAGTAATTAGTCACCGCTGCCACTACACAGACCAGTCGTGTTCACCAGAGAGTAGTGTTACCAACGTAAATTGCGTGTGTGCGAATACGCGCATAGTGCTCGACCTAATTTTCGCGTGAACGAGGACTCGACTTAATTAATGAGGATATACGAGCTAACACGTGCTAACCTGCAGTTCACTCCGATTTCCATTCGTTAGGATAATTAGCTGGGAGCACGGTGAAACGTCTATGCCGTGTTCGCTCACCTTTTACACTCTTTTATTGTCTCCTTCGTGCACAATTAAGATCAGGCTACTTGCTTTCTAACAATTGCTATCTAGCGACTACAGGTGCAAATCATCGACTCAGTTTTATGATTTTACTATTAATCGAGAAATACAGTTTCGACGAAAAGCATAACACAAAGAGCAACGTATCTTTGGTGAAATAAGTCATTCAATAAGATTATCCTTTAGTCGAATTGGAAATTAACGAGCTAATCGAAAATAAAATTGGTAAAATATCTTTTATAACGAGCTCGATAAAATCTTAAATTTTCAATTTTATTCATATCTTTTCATTAAAAATGTTAACTATTGTTAATTAAAACAGTAAAGAGAAGCAATGGATGCAACAAAACAAAATGTTACGAATGTGTTCTTACATTAAATGCTTGAATAATACGAAACCGTCATCAATATATTAGACATAATGTTGGTCGTTTGGAAAGTTCGTTCCGATTTTTAAGGAATTTAATAAAATAATAAATTTTGCTCAGTACCTCTCCATTGGGGGAATTTTTTTCAAGTATATCAGACTAAAAAACGTTAATAGCAGTATCTTCAAATACGCTCATTGATTTTTAATCAAATATTACACTTGTTAAATGCTATTCGGAAAGTTCGTTCCGATTTTTATATCGACATAAAATATCATACTGAATAGTTTTTCGCCGTAAAACCTGAGAGGTTCTGGAAGGATGGAAGTTTTGCGAATTCAAGAACAAAATGGCACTTATATAATTCAATAAAAGTACATCGAATTAAAATGTAAATCGGAACGAAATTTCCGAGCGACCGCTTGAATTTTTTCAATCACTTATCAGGCCATATGCTTGTCAGAGCATACGGTCCTCAAACTGTTAACATAAGACAAACTGATATTCGTAAACTCTAATAATTTCCAGTATTTTTTGAAAGCATTTTTATAGCACTGCATTTAAAAAGAAATTTGTATCTAAAAATATACGGAAAATCCTGTCCAGATTAGAATCATATAGGTAAATACTTACATATATTAAAGCTACTAATAACTTACTGACACTGTAAGTAGTTCAGAACTAATATGATATTTTAATATCCCCTAAAATATAAATAAACTTTCCATTTGGATTAAATTACCCATTTAAGCGAAGGAAACTCGTGGAATCTTCTTCGTGTATGCTCTTCTACTATGTTGCCACTTAATTGAACGTTTCGCTCGATTTAATGAATTGCTTGTGATTATCACGACATAAACAATCCTAACTAGCTGTACTTCTGACAGAGTAACGGAGTTCTCTCGATACAGGTTCACAGGCACAGATAAATTCTAACGTCTTCGTATATGACGAGGGTTAATTAGGTTAATCAATTCGAAACAACTATTCAAATTCTTGATTACGGAGGAACGACTTGAATGAGAATGTAATGAATGAAAATAAAATATATGTATGATTTCTGCTCTTTTTATATATGTAGATATTGAAATTTATCATGACAGTGTAGTACTTATTATTTTTTGATTCAAAAAAGTCAAACCTATTTTTTTTCACAATAATTCTAATATATCGTGATATTGTATCATTTCTCATTCAATCATGTAACGTTTATCAATATTTTTATCAACTACATTATATTTTAACAAGAAATTTATATCTGTGATCGTACATGTATATCGTGAAAATTCAGATGTCTCCTCATGAAATAAAAATTACTGCATAAAGATTCAAAATGTTATCAATAACAATATCATCAGAATATAAGTAGAATGCAAAAGTAACATTTTCATTCTAACATACAAAATATATACAACAAACTACGTGTTACTCCATACATCCTTCAACGGCATATTTAAATGATCGATTTCCGGACGGCTGACATTTGCAAATCTCTCCAAGAGTTAAATAGGTTAATCAGCCGAGGGTGAATGGTAGCTGTGGTCGTCTAGTTCGTTCGAAGGACACGAGCTGACATTAAAACGAGCGAAAGCTAGATTCTACTATCGAAGAAATTTATTTTCTTCCTAGTTACGCGGAACACGACGATGATCCTCTCGTGGGAATCAAATGACCTTGAAATGCAAATGATTCCCTTCCTTAGCGAACGAAGAAAAATAAAATAAAATATACATTAATTGCAATAAAATTCTCAACAAAATTGCTTTCTCTTTATGTTGCAGATGATAAAAATGAAAATAATCTATAATTTCTTTGTTGTTATTCCTACTGATCATATTTCGAGCGCAAAGTTTAAAACGATACGTAGTTAAAATAATCCATATGAAAAGTTAATTTAAAGCTTCGATGCGAACTGTAAATAGATGTTTAACAATTTTTTAATTACTTTATGAAAAAAAAATAGATCAAACTGAAATTCAATTGTGATTTTGCATATTATCAACGCAGATATTCGAGTTACAAACGACGCGGAGTTTCTCTGATATGCCATGGAATGCTAGATCCGCGCTGATCAACCGTATCTAAAGCTATTACTCATCCAACTTGCCGAAGAGTAATTAAACCGGCCACTCTATCGGTCGAATGATCTGACGTTAAACGTTACTCACGCGGATATGGAAACTTAGTGGAGTTTAAACTCCAAGTTTTACAGTGCGCGATCCACCAAGTCCCTGACATCCCCTCGCTGCGCCAGTTACGTCCGATTTATATGGTTGTTGCTTGGACGCTTACCTGAAACGTAAAGATAAGCCAAGTGGTTAGTAAAAATTTCTTTTTCTCATCGCGAAGTACAGCGTAACGAGTACGCACCTCCATACGCGAACGTCTTTCGACGAATTCCACGAAATAAATATCACGGAAATTTACACATTTTCCTTGCGATCTTTCTTAACGTGAATCATTATGTCGTTACGGAACTGGGCAAAGTTTACAAGGTAAACTTGACTGTACTTTAGAAACGTAGAAAGCTTTAGATTAGATACTAATATTTGAAATGTAGCTATTTAGAGTATGACGAGTGAGTAAACATGTAATTTAATTGGAATCGTAAAATGAGTCTTTAGAATTCAGTTTAATTACGCAGTATAGTTACGCGATATAATGACGCATTTACGCGCATATAAAGGAAGTTTAATAAAGCGTTGAAATGGATTCGATAATTTTTGGTAATAAAAGCAAAGAAACTTTAGTGATAGTTTGTTGAAGCAATATAATAAAAGATATTTAAAATACTATTACATTTCGACATATAAATGAATTTCTTCCTTCATTCAGAATCGCTATCCTTACAATTAGTGGCACCACGTTTCTCAAGGATACTCTACCGTAACGATAAACCAGCTCCAAGAATAAAGCAATCACAGTATCGGAATAATCGAAGCTTAATGAACCGGTGAACGGAGTCACGTAAATTTTCTAATCTGCCGATCGATACGTTCGTGATATCTTTTGCCCGCGTGACTCGTGAAAGAAAAGCAGAGAGTTAATCTGCCGGCCCGATCTCTCGGGGAACGCGATCGAAGTCGCGAGAATGCCGTAACGATCGTTAGAGACTCGAGGATTCATGTCCGAGATCACTCTCGATACTCTTTACAGGTGGGAGCAGTTCATGGTGTACATAATGTCTTCCGTGGAACGAGGAAAACACGCGTTCGAGGCGTGGCGTGGTCTGAATGGCAATAACGTAACCACTTTGGCAACGAACGAACTCAAGCACACACGGACCGATCGAGCGTTATACAACTGGAATCCGCGTTGCGCCAGTCCTATTCTTCGCCATATTGCATTTGCGTACCTCTCAATGCGATAACGATCGACTTTTACAGGTGTTGATTGCGAAAATTTCGCCTAGTTTCATTAGCGAGTCGCATAACCTGCCGTGCTTATTCGCCTTTAACGTCGCCATCAACGATCGTATTTTATAATATCCCTTCTAATGATCGACAGTTCAACGAGACCCGATCTATTATTTACTAGAGTACGCTTAGATCAAGCTAACGAATGCTCTTTCTTCTCCCACTTTGATCAAATTTAGTAAAATGAAAATATAGACGAGCGTATCCGTATGCCGTTTGGCGATTGCTCGTCAGATCGGAATTAGTTATATGTATGTTTTTATACATGCATGCTGTGCATTTTTGTATCTTTAAATTTTATATAAATGCATAAAAATCTGCAATGATTATTATTTCTTCATCGGTTATCGCTGTCCCGAGCGGAAATTGAATTGGAAATAATTATAACATCGAGCGTTCTAAATGCTTCTTTGGTGTAAATGTAACTTCTTGCTCGTTTGGTCTAAGCCTAAACGCGCCTCTATACGCGTTTATTGTCACGTCGTCGATAATCTATCGTAGAAATTTCACGAGACTCCGGATGATGGATTTCGGATAGGACAATGTGAGATGATCGTGCAATAGCCCTAGCGCTGTTCCATTGTAGAAGGTGATGCACGGAGATAAGTTCTGTGTCCGAGAACTGTCCCGTCGCGTGTTAAATGACGCATGAACAATACTTGGTGCACGCTGCTACCGTCCAACAGCTTTGCTAATGCGAACCGAGTACGTTTCTTGTAAGAAGAGAGAGATCGAAAAGTGAATATGATCGACAGGCGTGTATAAATTATTTATCGATACAAATGGAGATTGGAGCGTTATACACCTCACGTAAGAATTTAAAATAGTTGTCGCTATTTGAAGATAAGGTAGTGAAGAATTAGACAGAACTTACAATCGGAAAAAATCACATATTTATGTTATGTTCCAGGAAGTGCAGACAGCAAATGTTAAGCCGGGAAGAGAATTTTCGTATGCCGTTTATTATGATAATAATGATGGTAAGGTATCTAATTTCATTTTACTACTTGACTCATCAGTATCTACTATTTTACTGCACATATATCTACTACTCAGATTGACCAATATTTTCCTGGAAAGATAGCCATATTATTTTTTTTAAAATCATCTGATAGTTACCGAACATGTAATCAATAAATTCAATCTAAACTGTAAACGAAAGAAAACTATTATTATTTTGAAAAACGTCGTGAAAAATATTCAGAGATATCTGCGTTAAAACAGAAGTCATCGTAATTTCCACATAAAAACACGTACCAATTTCGCGTCCGGTCTTCCAAAAAACCAGCCATATTTGGAACCAGTCCGTGTCCCGGTCGAAAAAAGTCCCATGACGTGTCTCGTTTTTTCTTACCATTGGCCCTAGATAGATCTTGGAACTGTGCTCGGTATGAATCAGCACGATCGAAAATAAAAATGCAAGAATTTGCATAACGTCGTTATTTGTTGCGTGGCGTCTGGAGGCTTCGACTCGAGCAAATTCCAACGAGTACGGCAAGTGCCGTGCAAGGCGTCCTTGCCTACACCCCACGCAATGAAACTGTAATGTGCACGTCGGTGGTGCATTCCGGATCGTGTACATACATTTATACATCTTATACGGATAGGATGACTGCCGGTCATACTATAGTCGTCGCATTCCAGTCGCGAAGGGATGCAGTTGAACAAGTAATTGCTCTCCGGCTTTTATACGTTGATAATTCCAAGGAAATGAACTGATTATGGATTCGTTCGTGCCCGAACGACTCAATCTCCGTTGGCCAAAGTCATTTTACGACTATCTAATAGATGCTGACGTTGAAAGACGAATAAGTACGGTGTTAAAATAGCATGGCAAATTTTCAGCGATAAAGCAAAGAGAAGATGGTGTACGTTGGAGTACTTTGGTGTTTATGGGACTACTTCGGAATTGTATTTTGGGTACGTTTTTAGGCGGTAGTATTATCAGGTGTATAGCAACTATCTGTCATCGAAATAGTTCATAATGTTGTTTTCGTTCGATCGATATAGAAGATGCGAGAGAAACGGTACGAAGTTTCATTGAGTCAATAAAAAGCGTTTAGTTAAAGAATAAGGATATGCGCAAATACTTCTAACCACAGTATTTCTAATAATACATTTTTATAAAGAGCTTTCTGTTATATATGAATACTAATTTCAACGCGATACTCTCTTCATAAACCGCGAGCTCGGATTACACGACCGGATTAAAATCAGCTTTCGCAACAATCGATGCCACGTACGCATAGCTAAAGAGCGTCAAGGCCGTGCAACGCCTGATCTTTGTATACGAAGCCGATGCGTGGCAAACAGAAACACTAGGAAATGCCGCAACACGTTCTATTATCTTCTCGTATATTTACGCCCACCGTGCGAGATTACGAACCTCGATTAACCCCCCTTACAACGCACCGCCTTTTTATTTCCCTTCCGATTCCTTCGTGTTCTGAAAAAGGAGAGAAAGGAATCCGTTTCTTTTTATCGTTATCGCTAGACGACAACGACGACGACCACGAAGGGGACCAACGAGAAGACGGCTCTTGCGAGTGGTATGGAGGTGAGAACTCGTTACGCGGCTACATTAAGTCGCCAACTGATTTATACGCCGGCGTGGTGACCGTGCCACGCACCTGTATGGCGCACTTTTATGATAAATAATGCCTGGTGCCACGGAATGAAAAGCGAGGCTTGCATACTGTTGCCGTGGTTTGTCCTTGGCGAGGGAAAGGGAAGTTCGTCGTACCTGGTTCCCTTGATCGGTGGTTGTTTTCTGGAAAAATAGAGTCGAGGTCTACGGCAGCGACGCTTATGCGATCGGATAATAGTACTGTCAATTAGAATAATTTCTTGAAACGGTTGTTGACCAAGGAGAAAAACACGAGTTCTGTAGAACAGGTGGGCGGTGCAAACTGCAACGCCTTTTCTGAATGATCGAGCAAGTCGAAAGGAACGCCGTCGTTTTTAATCCGTTACCATTTTGTTTCCAAGCTCAAAAACGCGGTTTTTCATCAGAAATCGCGAGCTAATTCAACGACGAACATTTATTAACCGCTGAAACGCTTGGAATATTCATGAACCGTTTTATTGTTAACGTACCATCTGCCTGTGTATCCTTCCTCCCTTCCTTCCTTCCTTTGATTCATATGCACGTAAATACTAATTTACCGAAGAGACAGAGAGAGAAAGAGATTAAATTCGTTTTTTAACAGAGAAACTCGGGCGAAGGAGTTACTGGCACGAATAGAGCGGAACACGGCACGCTGACAAAGCGCGTCTGTCGAACGGCAATTACCGAGGAATTGGCACCTCACTCGGGCTATTTTAAAGGTTTCTACGAACGTGTTACGCCGTTTCAATCGAACTGTGTCAACAGTCGTTTCTGTCTGAGGGTCGATAGCCTGATGTCCAATCAAACATAGTCCAATCACGTTTCAATTTGATTTTCCTTTTCGCGTATTACAAATGATCCAATTTTTTTCTAGCGTTCATGATGACGTAATTGTAATGCTTTGTGCGAAAAAGCTGATTAAGGAGTAGTGGAGTAATTGTGAGAAATTTCTTAATTTCTAGATCATCCGATATAAAATAGAAGAATAGACGATGACCCGTGATGAGAATGAATCACGAGAGGGAAAGAGAGAATAGAAGATCCATGAGACAACGTCTATTCGGCACCTGTAGTTAGCACCGGGCTGGCAATTTTTGTTGGGTTACATTAAGGCGATGTTAAGAGGGAGCAAAAGGTATTTGGCAGCGAACACAATCGATCGCATATTCTATCGGTCGTTCTCCCTATAAATATAGATCAGGGATGCCAGGTACATCGCGTCAGAGGCCTCTCTTTGGCGATACTCCATACGTTCGTGCTCATCGTGACGACGACCTTTACGATTCAGAGCCTCAGAGAAGATAATTATATTGTGCTTCATTTCGGGAAGTCGAACTCTTGTGAAACCGAAGACTCTTTTAACCTCAGCTACGAACCTCGCCGTACACGGAAAAGCTGTCTTCTCTCTTACCTCCTTTCTTGGTAATTTTAATTTAACTTCGTTCAAAAGCTGAAACGTTATATGTTCATCCACTGTGTCATAAATTTTATTGCAAATTCTATGCCATTGCAAAATGATGCCGCGTTTTGTGTATGGAAAATTTCAAATTACAAGCAGTCGTTCGTTTCAGTAACTCCGATTACGAACCTAAGTAACATAATTAGATCCACACTAGTTTCTAATTCATTCTTACCATATATAAATTCTTTCGTAACAGCCCGCAAATTTCTTTTAGCGGGAACAAAATGAGCATTATAAATTTTTAATGATTACTTCCCACGAACGGAAGCTAGTATTTGATATAGTATAAAATTCGTCCAAAAAGCTTGAACAAACACTTCTGGTTCTTTTTACTGGAACGCTGAATTCGCTTTTAAAGTTACGAGAGTACCACCTCGTAGGAAATTAGACTCGATAAGGCTTCCTCCTGTAGCAATGTCTCCTTAATTATTCGGGAACGTATTACCGTGCCACGTTATTTTCCATCTTGAGTAATACGGAAATAATCGTGAATCAGGCGAGTACTTTGTTATCTTTAAGGAGACACGGCGCCAGAGTGTAGTACCAGCTAGAAATTTTGAAGAGGTTCCAATTCGTTAAGTAGAACGTTGCACCGTTCGTTACTTCATTTGGTATCCTAAACGCTTATTAGTCATATCCTCGAAGCAACGATTTCGTTACAACTCCTTGCGTAATAAATTTATTAGACGATTCGTTCGCCACGATTCTGTGAATCCTTCAAGTTTCTTCTTCAAAAAATCAACTTTCACAGATAAATATCTGAGAAGTCGTTGCAAGATTACGTCAAAGGAGAAACCGAAAGATATTTAATAACCCAGTTTACGAAGCAAAATTCTACGAAGATATCACTCGGACTTTCGTACTGCGTAATTTTGTATCCTAAACTAAATACCATTTGCATGAAACAGTCAGATACACGGATTATAGATATATAGGTAAAGTGAAGATAAGTGAATTTAAAACTAATATTAGAGGACTCAATAGGGTACAGATGACGTTTATCTTCAGTTTTCGATATTGAATCAAGAAGTAAATACCGTAAATGATAATAATTGCTGAAGTGAAGTTATCAGCTTGGACATTTACCAACTTACCGTTAACAGGAAACTAGTCATACGACGGTAAATATTAAGATCAGATAAATCTTTTTAACCCTCTTACATCCGTCAACGAGATATAGTGATGTCATCCATGATAATGTTTTGAGCGAGATACCTTTTACGTTTGATTTTTAATAAGTACAATTGAATGATTAACATAAGTAAAGAATGTGACATTCTATCCTATATTTAACATCATTAATCTTTTAGCATCTGCAGACGAAATATCTCACAAAACTGGTGTTTCCATAAATTGGTAGCTTTTCGAATCTTTCTAAAACCTTCTGGAATGGAAGATTAAATACTAACTAAATAAATAAATTATCAAACGAATAGAAGACAATCACAAATAGAAAAGAATATTGTATCGAAGATTAACAAATAGAAATTTCAGTAAAAACCATTGATTTTTTCTCTCCCAAAGAGCAAGAACTACAGAAAAATTCTCGTGAGTAATATATTAATGTTCGAAACAATCGGTTTTTAAAAGTCACGAGTTTCACATGCCTATTCTTCCATAGAAGGCTAACCGAAACGCGCGAGAAGAAAGGCGAAAAAATGGACACGCCGCGCCGTCTTCTAAAAACTCGCGGCCGAGATCGAGCGAGTCAAGAATGCATCCGTGAAAGCACGTATTGCACAGATGCGTTATGCAAATTCAACGTAAACTGGCGCCACGGTGCGCTCTTTTCCTCCAGTGGCAAATGCTACCGTGGAAGGAGAAAAATGGCTGCATTAACTCTTCGGGGATTTATCGTCCGGAGAGGGCAGCCAACGAAATTACCGTTTCGTTACTAAGAACTAGAAGAATCTCTCAAGCGAGACAGCTCTGTTTACTTATACCGACAACTTGGCCTGTACTTATAAGTCATTAGAAACATTTACGAGGCGAACCATAAAGATACTAAACACAGCGAGGAGGATGCTGTTCCTCTACCATGGGAATCTCTAATCGATGCAAAAAATCATGCTACTTCTCGCAACGATCGAGGCACGCTTTACTATACTAAGATATTCACCACGGCTATGTTAACTTAAACTATTTTACAACAAATAATTGTTAAGCATCAAGGGAACTATTTGGATGACTCGACGAAGCTTAATAAAATTGAAAGATGAAAATGGGGGTATATAAAACAGATTTTGTTGAAACGACATAATTTTTTTAGAAAAATTGCGAATAAATGTTTGTATCTGTTAAATAATTTCAGGAAGCAAGATTTCACAATGAGATTATGATAAATTTTAGACAAAATTATCGTTCTCGATAAAGGCGTTTCATCGATGAAGCATTAAAACATCTAATTATATAAGACACGCATCATTCTTTGTCACATTTGACAACATAAAAATTTTTTTTCGATCGTTATTGGGTTTACAGCGCTCGTCCTTTCACGAAAGTTATATCTCTACTATTCGAACGGTGCATTGTACGCAGGAAGCGCGTACGAAGTGAATACGTGGTCTGAAATAAGCGTGAGTCGTGGGAAGTGGGCTCACAGGCAAGTTTTTCCTTAGGTACACTTCGTTCGTTAGTGTTAGAAATTTACAAATATAAAGTTCAAAGAATGTACGAGATAAGAATTCTTTCTGATTTTGACAGAAACGTATTTTCTGCTCGCCGCTTTTCATCTTTACCGCAAATTTTATATTGCAGGCAAGATGAAATGTTAAATTGCCAAGGCATGGCTATATTACGTTGCTTATTTTCCGCTACTACGGAGAAAAAATTATTTTATATTTTAGAGAAAAATTTGTTTCATTTACTAGTTATATTCATCGCAAAACTCTAAGAAACTCTACTGTATTTAATATCTCACACATGACACGATTGAAATAAGAGATTTGTAATAAAATAGCTGGGGCACAAAAACAATAAAAGGTATTCAATTATTTATTATTATCATTAATTATTAATTAACATTCCAATGGAACAAGATGGGTCATACATAATTCAACAAAATAATATAAAACAAAAAATGTCGTGCATCTATTATTTCCTCATAAAACGAAAGAAACTTTTGGGACAACCTAATATATTTCAGAATTTTTCACGCAGGCTACGACAATATTATCCATTGTTCGTTTTGTTTCAGTGAACCAGAGTTTCGAAACTCGTAGTATTTTCTAACACCTCCATGAAAACACTAAATATTCTTTAAAAGCATTCCAATTCCTATTGCGTTCCTCACTTCATAATACAAAGCTGCCTAAAGAATATACTTAAACCCTACTAAAGAACCAGCAAAGATGACATATGCAGCATCTCATTGTCAAGGATGTCCATATCTGTACGATCTTCTAGAGATACGAATCGAAGATCCCTAACGTCCTTGAAGGATCGTGGCTACCTTTCATGCAGCATCGCGACCACGTCCGCGACACAATACCGTAAGGCAGAGCGTTATGAAGGCGTGCACTATTATAAGGCACAGTGTGTTTCGTCACGGTGTCTGGAACGGTTCGCAGGAGGAGAAAGGAAGAGTATCGAATATCTGGAACAAGGTGGGTCGTGTGGGTAAAACGAGAGAATGGAATACTCCAGTGTCGATTCACAATAAAAGGCAGGTGCCTCCGTTCCCTCCTAGAAATACTATTTTCAAGCCGATAGTTTTCTGTTCTAGCTTTTATGCACGGCCGTAAAACGGGCGTACGAATTAACCCGTAGCTCGTTATTCTCAGCCTCGGTAAAGGAAACTGGCATGCAACGAAAGAGAGGAAACTTCCATCAATTATGTGACTATGATGAAATAATGTTAACGATGATGATTTCCGCGTGATAGCTACACGGTCAAGCGTTTATGCCACGTGTTTATTGGCAAGTATTTCATCCGTGTCACACAGGGAACGCAATGACCGTAATTGTATCGTAACCGCAAGTTTCGGCGTTAAATGTCAGTCTCGACACGTTTGCGCGTTGACGTTCTGGCGAAACATTTAAATCGTAAGCATCCATAATGGAAAACATGTACATAACCAAGAGGATTTTCCCCTTTTTGAAAATATCTTACGTTATTTGACTTCTAAATATGTATTTGCAGAAAGATTCGCTTGAAAAATTGAGAGAAACTCGACTTGGTTTAAGAGACCAATATGAGCAAACATGAAATTATAAATGATATTACCCGGCGACCGTGATCCTTTTGAGCTAAAAGGTAGTTAAAGGAATCTTAATTTCAGCAGAACCTGAAATAATTTTTCAAGTCAAGTAAAATAACAGGTTTATATTGGTGAAGTATTTCAAATTACTTCTGAATTCTATCTTCTTAAAGTTAAATCATTTTACTCAATATCATCATGAGGATGAGCGTAGTAATTATATTTCAAGTCAACCAAATGATATGTTCATATTAATAAAATGGCGTAAACAAGATTTTATCGACATCATAACTGTCAATGGTAACTTTGATATTAAACGCGGATGCATCGATGGGACTAGTAAATATACGAACAGCGAAAGCAAAATCGTTCATCTGGAAGTTTAGTGCGTTCGAGTACGAGGAAAAAATTATGCAACACCGTGTAACCTGCATAAATGACATTTACAATTAGAGGCGTGGAACCAGTCTAACGATTACGCAGTGGAGATGGTGTGTGCGTTCACTGTGCGTGTGTTTCTTTATTACATCAGGTAACATGCACTACCTTGTATAAGAACCTGATTTACACGAGACGACCTTTATGTACTATCGATTCCGCGGAGAACTTAGAAGAGTTCGAAGTCATACTACGACCATTAATATCAGAAAATACTTCCTCCAAGTTCGCGCTTTGTTCTGTCTGGCATTTATCGCGATGATATTTGCGTTAATTCGACGACGTTTCCGTGATTAACAGAACCGGCGAGTGTTTTATACAACTCCGTTTCACCGTATCTATGAAACCGTGCAACACGATGATATTTCACAGAATTTTATTTCAACATTTTCTTTGTAACGACGAATCGTGATCATTTGTGCACATGTGATCTCATGCCCTTAATTCTGTATTACGTACGTGATTCCCTCCAACCTCAGAATTGAAACAAAGACGACAATGAACGATTCCATCAATTCCACAATTCTTTGACTTAAAAGACACGCTAGAATGCTTCTCGTTGGTGACCAAATGACATAAAACTCAGAAAATTAACAAAAATAAATCTGTCATATTTTCTTGCGTGATCTTCGACTGTTTTATATAATATAACGTACATGAATGTTTCCTATAATATAAGTGTTCAAATACTACCGTAAACCACTGTACTGGATGTAATGCTACACGCAGAAAGTAGAAAACGTCAGCGCCGAATGTTCCGCAAGTACGTTCCAGATTCTTTCCAGGGGGTCTCTAACAGTATGAGCGGACTTGCAAGAAATGTCGCGGCATTCTCGCGCGTCCTTCACCTCGAGATAGAGGGGAGTAAGCCCTCGACACGGACGGTCGGTCAGGTTTTATTTTCATGCTTTCGGTCGGCGCTCTCGCGCAATTGCATAACGGTCACGCACACGCATGGAACGCGCACGCAAACAGCACGCATAGTCTCGTGCGGTACAGTCAGACCCGGTGGCTTCTCGCTCCGCGTGTTTGTTCCAACGTTGCATAAGAATGCACTTGTTGCCGCGCACCAAGAACGAACGGAGCCATGTTGAATAGAATATTAACTCAAGTCGAGTTAACGACGAACTCTACCGATAGAAGATCTTTCGCCTTCGTTCTTCCTGTCCTGAATTGTAAATATTCACGCTTGCTGTAATTGATCGATCAACTCGCATCGAATCAACGAAAGATTCTATTTCCACCGTCATCAATCTTTGTACGAAGCAGTCATAACGATTTACTAGCTCGAGCCAGGCTATTTTCTTTCCCTTTCTAGAAACAACGAAGAAAGAGCACACTATGTTTAAAGATTGCGAGTGGCGCACATCGATTCAGTCAGCCCCGTCTCGGTTGAAAATATCCTTACGTCAGTGGAAACTAATGACTAGCGATGATCTAAGGTACGTCGCAAGTAGATTCATACGTTAGCTGATTGGATTCGAATATTTCGGAAAAGATGAACTATCGAGTAGAATCAAACACTAGTTTCTATACTGCTAAATCACTCTTCTTAGTTATCATTGAAATCCAATACTGCAATTTTGTGTAAAATATTATAAATCAAGTATTATTTTGAAATAATTGTAACTACTAACAAGATAAAATTTATAGGATGTACAGTGTTTTCATGACATGGTCAATACTTACAAGAGTATTGATTCATTTTTATATCAAAGTATTACCTATTTGTACGTAGATTCTCGAAACTTGCAACCCATTTAAGTTCGAAAGCTGCTTATGAAAATCAAATACTTTACAAGTACAATGAATGACACCTTATATATATACACACATATATACACATATGTAATGTGATATTTATATTAATGATATATATTATATATATATATTATATATATATTATATATATATATTTATATATAATATATATATAATATATATATATATTATATATATATATAAAAATAATAATAATATATATATATAATGGATGTATAAAGTAATAAATAATGAACGAAAATGAGTATCTACATACATATGCAATATATAAATATATATATATATATATATTCATTTTTATTCAGATGACAATAAAAGGGATAACTGCCGATTAAT
Organism: Bombus impatiens; assembly: GCF_000188095.3. Lineage (NCBI taxonomy): Eukaryota > Metazoa > Arthropoda > Insecta > Hymenoptera > Apidae > Bombus > Bombus impatiens. The sequence continues at coordinate 815,231 of NT_177388.1, forward strand.
ATACAGAATAGTAAATACATAATTAAGTGATAATATAAATATAAACATATAAATAACGGACGAGTCGCAAACGTTATAAAATATTTTCAAGCGAATTACATTTTTACAAAAAAATACAAATATCAGCGCCGAAAAGAGCCTAAGTCGGTGCAATAACAGTTCGCAATATCGCATATATGATTTAGTGAATACAAACTGACCAGTAACGATTTATTGTGATGTGGTAGAAAAGTCCTTGTGGCGGAGACATAGAAATTTAGCGACTCGAGAAGTTGCGAACAATGGGTAACATCATTGAAGATCTTAAAAAGGATGAACAAGTCTGCAACTCCAGAGATCGCAGATTCCAGATGGAAATAATTGGTATATAACCGTGATCAGTAAAGAAAATCTGCATTTTTGCAATTAGTTTATATTTTAGTTGGTTAGACGATCAATTGACGGATGCGTAATCCAAATCTTACTATATCTAATGGTCTTACTAAAATGCAGATTAACAGTTTGAAGATTTGAGAATTAATGAAGTTGAGAGGACATCATTTAACAAATCCTAGTTTCTTACAAGAATCGTTTCATCACGGTTGAACAGCTATCGTTTCAGCAGCGTGCATCGTCACCGTTGTTGGTCCTCCGGTTGCGCAATCACCGTGTGTTACGACCGTTCGCGGAGAGACGCGGTCGCTAGGAGAACGCGTCAGCGAGAGGCGTAAATTCTCGCTACGATCATGTTAATCGACGCCGCGAAATAGTCATTCCCCTGTTTCATTTAGGATAACAGAGGTGGTTTAATGAATGTAACACTGTATTAACAGGTTAACATAGAACAATATATTTTACAATAATATGATGAAGATGTTACAGAAATTTGACTCGACTTTGCAATATCTCTAGATAAATTCGTTTGCTTGTCAGATTTGTCGAAGTGTCACGTTTGACTCGTCAGAAGGAACTGAACGCCCTTCGATTATTTTCGTTTTTTCTGGTAGGCGACCCCCACTACGTTCGGATCACGCCACATTCTTTTACGCGAGGTAAAATAACGGCCACGAGTCGACGTTTCTGGAGGTCGCCCTGTTTAATGAACCATGCGCTTGCCACTACAATGTTTGTTTGCCGGGCAGCCGCGACGATCCGTCTGCGACGTTGTAGGACCGCGAGCGACGGTTAGAAAATACAGCCTGTGGTAAGCCTCGTGGCGTAACACCGTGATAGAAATAAGACTTTTTCGTACGGACGAACGTATTATGCCGGACACGCGTACTGCAAGAATGTTCAGGTAACAGGCTAGCGCCCAGTCACGAGGTCAGGCATTCCTTGTATTACGTAACCGACATCCTCTCGTTCGGTTTACCGCTTTATCGCGAGCATCTGCCACGTCCTAACGCCTCCCTTTCTTTCGCTTTCTCCTAAGTAGCTCGGGGGAAAAAGCTGATCTCGTTGGCTACAGGCTTAATCGTCCTGTCCAACCTTCTGGATACGGTTCTCCGAGCAAGCTAAATTCTGATAATTTCATCTCATAGCGGCTGGTTATCGCGATGGATTTAGCAATGGAAAGCGTCGGTTAATATATTTAAACAATCTTATTGAGAACGACGCAGTTATTGAAAAACCGAGTGAAAGCAAATTTTTTATTAATTTCAGTGGAGAAGTGTCAATTTTCATGACTTTTGTTCTTTCTTGAAATTCTAGCTTAGCAAGATGTAGCTGTAAAAGACATAACGGCGTCGTAAAGTAAGTAGCATATTTCTCATTAGTCATTTCATATTAAGTAGACAGAATGTTTTTGAAATTGGTAGAAAGAAGCATCGTTCTACACCCTGTTTAAACAATTTCACTTTTATACATATGTCTCTTCAACCAAATACACGCCATTAGTTCGTATAAATTTCTAACAAATTATGCTTTATGTCAAGGCACAATTCCTCGAATGCTTCCCTCGTACAAATCCCTAACCTGGTCCCCATTATCACCGTCAAAAATCTCTGAGAATATCCTTACGATTGAATTCCATTAGCAGACCTCGGACAAAATCTATTCTCGTCTTTTCCTTCTCTTTCCTTCGTTCATTTTTATCATTACAGTACTATTTAATATTTAGTTAACAAAATATCAATAAAACTGAATACTATCAATTTATGCGAATCCAATTCTGACACCATGTTTTATTAAAGCATAATCTGTCGACTAGAGATGATTTTATCTCGCAATTTATCGAAGTGGGATCGTTACGTTTATTTAAAGCCACGGATAGGAAGCCGCTTGTTCGCGGTCGTTTCACAGCAGTGGAATAGTGCGAAGTTGCATAATCATCGGCGCATAGCGGTACACCGGCGAGAAAAGAGCTACCCATCCGGCATGTAATGACTTAACTATCCTTCAAAAGTAATAGTAAACGCTACGATCCACGGTGTACCTGAATGGACGCCTAAAACGAAGAAAATTAGACACGATTTGTCATCGCGACTAGTCACATACAAGCACGGGCACCGCAAGCTTTATTTTACACGGTCGAGTTGACGAGCACTTATTGTAAAGACGTTACTGTATTTAGGCGTGTTCTTTAAAATACGCAGAGATCGTATGGTTCGTTGTATACGTTCTTCGATATGTATATGTTAAACCTTCGCGATACCGTTATGATCGTCGACGATTCGTCAACGATTTCAGGTTGTTACAAAGTACCAAAGTAACCATGAAAATTTTTAATTGGCTAGAAATTGCTGGAAATACATTACTTTGGAATGCGAATGATTGAAATGAAAGGAATGTTAGAATATTTTTAAGTATTTCAAATTCGAGGATTAGAGTTTATGGTGCATTTTATATTCTATGATCATTTACGTAAACTAAATTGCGTTTTATTCGCTCTTACAAAGATGCAAATCTTCAAGGACGATCTCGATCGATTGGAATTCCATCGAGCTGTTACATAAAACTACGCAATAGTTTCCTACTACTACTACGAATTCCTTATTTATGTCGCTCTGCAAACATTCTCTCCTTACAGAAGTCATTCGAACCTTCCAATCTCTTTTAGGAAATTCCTTGAATTTATATTTCAGAAAGACGCAAAAAATTATTTTCATAAATAAGAATGCAATTATCATTACATTGTAAATATTTACGCAAATACTTATAAGATATTTCTTCGCTTATAAAAATTTGTTTCATTTATAAAATATTATAATTAGCATCATGCTTTGAATATTTTGTGTATTTTTCTATATTACATATGGATTCACTCATTTTGAAAAATTTCATTTTTCCATAAATGCGCAGATATTTTCAGTCTACTGACCATGTCCCCCCCCCCTGTGATCTTTAATTTATACAAATTTCACAAGTGTTGTCTATAACTAGAAGCAAAAGAACGAATCGTGCAACCGTGCTTTCAAATTCCACTCCTTTTCGAATCAAACAACGCCGCGATTCTGCGTCCCACATTCGTCATAAAAACGTTCGTGTGTCATCGAACGTGTGTCTGTCGTTTCAGAGTTCTATGCCGGATCCCTAGTACCGACTGAAAGAAACCTGGTGGGTTGACACGTGAAAAGCGGCACGATGCGACGCGACGTTGAAAAGCGTTAACCGTCGGCGTAGCAGTTACTCTAACTGTGCCTCGTACTTACGTCGAAATCAACTGTTCTCTGGCATTGTCATTTTTCTCGGTTGCCCGCCGCGTAATTTACGTCGAGGACAAAAGAGGAGGATTCCTGGCGCATACCGCCGCGACCTCCGCGGATTCCTCGACGCGGAACGACGACGAGGCGAAGAAACGCGCGCGCGAGCTCACGGGCCACATCGTCAGGTGCATGTGCCGTGACTGCATGAGCCCTGGCAAGCAGGTGCATCTCTCCGCGTCGTGGTCTCGTGCCAACGGTATCGCGTGTGTGTTTTTGCACCTTAAGGACCTCAAGGATCAGGTCAACGACTCTTCTATATTGCGGATGATGACACGTATCGACAGCTGAACCGATTATTCCATCTGATCGGACCCCTCTCGGCTTTCGTATTCTGGGCCACCGTTCCATGGCTCCGGTGTATCCTGTTTACGATCGACGTTAATCTTTTTCCCTACCGGGAAGTATACTTTTATGATTCTTCGTCGTTTTTCCGTTGCTATAAAAGTAGATTTTTCGTGTCCTAGAGTTTTATGTAGGATTTATATATGTAGGATCAAACACTTATTTGGTGCTTATCATGCGGTACTATAAGGTCTTTTTAAGAATAAATTAAGCTGCTTCAAGTTCACGAATAAATTGGTTTGTACTAATTTTGTGGTACATTTGTAACAAAAAAGATGTGTGATAAGAAAATAAGATATGTTTGTGGCATTTGAAGCTTTCCTTCCATTAGAGAAGCAAAAATGATAGCATAAACAGCTAACAGCTGTTGCTCTTTGTGCGATTCTGTTTAAAAAGTTTAAAGGTGAAATTTCTCTGCAGTTGTCAATGACCCAGATTGTCTACGTAAGATTAATCTTTCAGCCGGCTGTAATTTCTCTTAATTCTTCTATAAAACAAGAACAATCTTGACGTAAGTGGAATTCGTTGAGAAAAAATATAGATATTGATTGTATTTGATACTTTTAATTTCACAATATAAATTTACGATTTCTCTTCTAACCGGCTGTGAGATACAAAGAGATCACTGACGTACTTCCCGGGTCTATATATACCAACTAAAGCAATACATAATGTTGCTCTTGATTTTGATAAACGAACACGCAAGATATCGGTCGTTAAAAAATATAGACCGATACACCTCGTATATGTATTTCATCAGCGATGATTCATCGGTCGCGTTTGAGAATAAGTGTCGATGATAATTGTTGCACGCAAAGAACGCATTTACGAGGTGAGTGCATCATGTTCCACATCGGTTATTCCACCTGTCCTCGTTTACCACTGGCTCATTTTCAACGTTTTCCATGCACTTCCGAGAGCACCCATCGAGAGAATTTATTGGCCCACGAACGGTATTAATTGCGAACGTTGTTACGTTTTTGTCAAATCACCCGACACTGAACGATGAATAGTCAACGTGTCCCACGTCACTTACTCCCACATAGTTCTTTCCAATTTCGCGCGGGATCGTCATTGCCAACAAAGCACTCCAACATTCCAGTGACACGCGAATATATTATTTGAAAATTTAATTAAGTCCACACGTCACTCTGACAGTCTGTACGCATTGGCAATTCTATTTACCGTCTCATTTATATCTCAGATATAGCAACAAGACCCAAAACAATTCATCAACGTCTTGTCCTTTCAGCGAATTGAATTTGTATTTATTACCACAGCTTTGTCAAATCAAATTGAAAACTTCTAAATATCCTTGCACGTCGAAGCTTTTCTATCTGGTTAATTTTAAGACGTTCACCGAAGCGATAAATTTTCTGATTTATGAGCACAAGCTTGGCAAAGCATTACATCGAGGATTATTTTGTACGCTTCTCGTGCATGACTACACAGATGAATCAATAAAAATGCAGAACGTGCCGTGGCAACGACAGGAAGTATTTTGAATGAGCAGGAAGACGAAGATAGGTGAAAAGCTTGCCAGCTGAAATGGGTGAAAACAGGATTCAAGAAGCTACGGGAGCCAGCCAGGTACGTGCTCGAGCAACTAAGCAGGTCAGTTGGAAATAAGCCCTAGATTGTATTGTTGCAGTTTCACAAAATATTTCGAGATCCTTACAGTTTAACGGATTAGTGGTTAAAATATTAGAATGTGTGTTATCTGATGTTTTTAAGTAGAAACCTAAGAAAAATACCTGTAGTGAAAGTAGATCACTTGCGTTGCAATGTTAAACAGTTATAACAGATTTCAAAGAGTAGGTGAAATATCTAGTGGGATAATAAATTGATATAGCAATATGATAAAATTAGCTTTTAATACGTAGATTGTAAGAAAGATAAGTTTAATATAGAAATAAGATTATTCAAAAATATAACTGAATGTTTATTTAGAAATTTATCTAATTATCATATAATTGTATAATTATAATACATGGTTATTGAAGAAACGCTAATTAGAATATTTCATACGTTCCATAATACCGATTTATTTATGCTTAAAATTAATATACGCAGATCTATGCCACAGGCTGATGAATGGAAGTAAAACATTCCACTTAGGAAAGATGAAAATTAGCTTGTTGTATGAATACCATTGATGATATATATCGCTTGTTTCCACTGTAATTTATAAATTTCTATGCAACCGTTCGCACGTTCCATAAATCGGTACAGACTTTTCCACGTATATGATTTTTAATTAGTGTCGACAAGGAAATATCGAATAGCGAGAAATCACCCGTTCCAGCATCCTGGAATCCTAGTAAACATTTAGTATATCGGAACCGTATACCGTGCTGCCTTTCTAAATGTCGGAATGCCGTGAGGAAGTTGAACACTGGTGTTGTACGTTTAAATCGCACTGCTGGCAATTATACTCAATCGTTTGTCCGACTGTCTGGCGAGTCTTCCAACAAATTGAAATTACGGATTAAATTGGAATTTCACGATTAATCGTGCACCTTCCCTTTAGTGAATCAACAAATTAGATGTTTTTTCTGAAGATCTGGTACTTTAGAAAATTACGCAAAATATCCTGGCTTAATATCTTTTTTCAATTACTTCAATCACCAACAATTTATACAACGTTAAACTTGTTTAGTTGATTAGATGACAAAGTTCTTTTCACGTTCGAAGTTCGAATTAAACGCGTTTCGAAATGCAAACGAAGAATTAGTAGCAACTTGTTGAAATCCAATTCATTCTAGCTGTATTACGTGACAGGGCAGCCTATTGTCATCTATTGTTACCGGATATCCGACGTTTCCTGCAGAACCCATGCAATTCGTTGTCCTACTATTTTATAAAGGTTGAAAAGCCTGATGTAGTATATGTCAGGCGGCTGAAATTCAATAGTAAAACCAACTCTAATTTCTCTTTATATTTCCTCCTTCAAAAGTCTACGAAATAAATATCGTACCTATGCTGTCAACGTAATTTTGATGGATCGTATATGACGCAAAATACCCATGTACCGTATCTAATGACCTCGAGACCAATTTATAAATACGCAAGTGACATTTTCTTATATCACGATTTCCTTGATTGAACCAGTGCACCGTTCACGTTCATTACGTAGTCGAATGCATTATCGTTAATATGCATTTTAGACGGGTGCAACAGTCGCTTAACTATCGATATTAAACTAAATTTGCATCAACGGACGCATAGGGAACATGCTAGTTGCACCAATTTACCGGAGCTCATGTTATACGTGTTCGCAATCATGTCACGTGTAGTGATAAAATCAAGGCGAGCACCTGTTACTCTGATAAATTATTCCAACTATCAGTTCGACAGTTTGCTGCAGTAGATTATGTGTAACGGAATTTTCAGACTCAAAGAATGCGTCGAGAAGCACCCTAACGAACGTCTCTCTGCTATTGATTGAAATACTACCCCCTCTAGTTCAACGCTCGTGTTGGGGAGAGATTCACCCTACGCGACAGCAACTTCCGTACAATACTATACAAATTATATTCAGAACATTCCAAATTACTTTCTCCATACATATATTATGTGTATTTTGTGTTTTTAATCTTTTCCATATTTTTTATTTTTCCTTTGATAATTAGAGAATTTAATATCGAATCTATTCGTTGTTAATTGTTGATAATAATATACGGTATAAATTATCTACAAATATTAAATATTTTAAAACAAAGGATTGGTAAATAAAAGTAGAAATATAGTTCTGGTCTTTTGAATATATAATTCAATTTTTTTTATAATTAATTTTATAATTTTTCTCATATTCATTCTGTGATATATAAAAAAAGTGAAATTTCAGAATTAAAATAACAAAATTTCTGTTTGTTCGTATATCGCATAAAAAATAGTAATAATAAATTTTGATATATAACTTACTCATGGAAATTACGAGGAAAATATGGCTCTGATGTAATATGTATTTTGGAAGTAGTCCTCGTATTGATCGCAATGCTGCTTCACATTTGACATCAGTGAGGGGAATTCACCCTTCACTTTTGCCAACCTAAGTGCCATATACAAAGTCGACGAGGGTGATGTGCATTATATAATGAGAAAGTAATATCCCACACTGTTTATAAATATACACATTCTCTACCCCTTCTACATAATATCCTTAATCGTAAAAGTGCATCGGTATTTCGTAAAATGTTACAAAATGTAAGAATTCTGTTATTCTACAGAATTCTATTTATATACTCCACATTATGTTATTTGTTGCGAACATCTTTTAACTTTCATTAGATTAACCATATCGATGTTTTTCACCGTTGTTGAATATAAACTGACACTATGTCTGCGAAAAACCTTTGCAGTATTTTCTAAAGGTTGCGACGACCTCACAATTTCTCTCATCACCATTTTTTCCACGGTGCAAGGAGATCTAAGATTTTGTCAGCTCTTTATTATATTCGAGCCTTACTTCTCACGCTGCACGCTCGAGCACTTACGAAAAGGAAATTCTTCGAGAGCGGCACACGCAAGGCGTGAGAAGTTCTTTTTTTTTTACGTCATACCGAGTTTCCACTGCATAAAAAATAAGGTGAACGGGTGTCGGTGTGAAACATGTCTCCGTAAAATTGCACGAAAAATTTCTACGAGAAGAATTTAAAAATTAACGTCTTAAGTAATGTACTCCCTGAAAAATCTTCGATAGTACCTGAATAATTTCTCTTATATGAGTAAATATATTCGGATAGGAAGAGGAGAACATTTTCGTGACAATACAAATATTTAAGTTTACTAGACAATTTTACAATCTTAAGTAAATTTCTCAAGCGTTTACAATATGTTTATAAATGGCTAAAAAGCTTAAAAATTGTTATGATTGAACATTTTTAAGAATTCTTTTTAAAATTTGATTTTATGATGTCATTCTACGCTACTACGGAAGTGTAAAATTTTGTAATGAAGTAAGTTTTTAAAAATTTCAAGTGCTTAATTTAACACCTTAGTCGCTTTCAAAAGAAGCAACCTTTAAATGAAGCCTTTGAAAACAGGATGAATGAAAGGAAATGCAAAGGAAAAGTGGCTGCTAGTAGGTGTGAAACAAGATGAGAGAAGACTGTTTACACGAGACGAGAAAAAAAGACTCGAGCTGCGATAACGTTGCAAAGAGGGAGCAACATACCACGCCGTTTCTACAAATATTCTTCCAGGTGTCGTAATAATTTTCTTCATATTCGTGACTCATTCGAAACACAAAAGTATCTACCATATTCCGAAGTAAAATTAATGTTATAAATATTCAGGTCATGGTTAAATGATCGAGCTCGCAACAAAAATTCTCGCTCAACTCTTTCATGTTGCTCAACCTTTTCTCCATAATACCAACGAATTAATTACGCGCTTCTATAAAATTGCTAGTAAAATTCGTAAAAATTAGGTTAATTAAAGTTGTAGAAAAACCGACGTTAAAGTATGTAGCTATTACGCTGAAACTATGAACGAAATTAAACGAAATACATACAATTTACAAAATAATTCGATATAAATTTCGGTTTATTAATATTGTATTATAGAATATCTTATATCAATCTTATTTTTGTGTTTAAAAGAATATACGAATTCGCAGCGCAACTGTTATCGCAATTAGCACGAATCACTCTCTTCGTTCATTACCAGAAACCATTCGATAGGATCGTAATCGAAATACCGTCTCGATGCCATTCGTTCCGGAAGATACAGCTGAGAGAATGTAATAAGAGACCTCGATGCAAAAGAAATGTCGGAGTAGACTGCGCTGTATTCGCGCGAGAAACGCCAGAGAGAAGAAAAATTTGTATTGTAATAAAATGACAACGAGGACGTCGTACGCAACGCCTTCTTGACGAAGAATTTTCTCATCTATATCTTGTTAATTTGCAGCGTGTAACGACACTTGTATCCGTCGCTGCTTCATGTCACGCCCACGGAAATTTCCATCTTTACCAATGATACGTGTACGTTTTAATTATCACAACGGTTCGCCCGAAACGAAAGCTATGTAAACTGTAATAAAACGACGATTATATCTTTATATAAAAATTAATTGAACCTGAAAAATGCAATTAAAAATACATTTATTTCTTATTTGCAGCGTTTCGTGGAATTTTACGCAATTTTATTCGGTAAAAGCAATTTCATTCGCTTCGTGTCATTTTAGGATTGAGCTGGATTAAACATATACTGATAAAATACTAGATTTAAAGAGAAACGATTAAAGAGACGAATAACAGATGTACTCTAAATATATATGTATAATCTAATGTACGTATTACGTAAACATTCCAAGTGGCGCCATTGTAAAATTGCACGTGATCGAAAATAGACTGAGAAACGTCATAACATTTGACATTGGAAGTATTTAAATTTACATATGTACGTCTCTCTATCATTTTGAAGTAAACTTGCATCATACAAAATGTTAAACAAAAATTACTATTACGTTGAATCTTTTAAATTGAATTTTACAATAATTCGAAATTTCACGATAATGCTGAAATTGTGCAACTGCTAAAGCAGAAATCGCGACGATCATTTTTATATAACAAAAGGAAAACATTGGATTTAGAAAGTTGGGAACATTAATAAATGGGCAGAACTATGATCGATGAAGTTTCCATTGATTTCCCACTTCCCGAAGTTACAGATGCAGCGAGGTGCATTCAAAGGATCTCGCGATTCCGTTCGTTTGAAATGTTTCAGAGAAAGTCACGGTAGATCGAGCAACAGCAACGACTACTGTGCAACTTAATAGGCCGTTCGAAAGTCAACGTTTCCGTGAGCACAAAGGATACTCCGGCCTCTTTACCATCAATGCCTCAAATCATGCTACATTTTCATTGTCTCTTTAATTTCGTTTCTCTAACGACTGTCATCGAGATCGCTCAAATCGACCAAAACTGGATGATAGGGGATACGTATGTACTTTGCCTCCCGTAATTAAGAGTGGCCCAGTTTCTCCAGATGAACGAGATAGCTTTCATGATATTAATAAGCTTAATTAAAACACCTCTTTTTAAAAAATATCATTTAAATGTTTTGCTTCTTTTATCTTATGATTCAGAAAACGATTAAAGATAAACGATAAAGTCAAGTAATGATATGTACATATGTATATCTGTAAAACATAAGTTCCTTTATTTAATTTTTTTGCAAATAAAAAATTCCAAATTTAAATGCATCATAATTCAGCACATTTGAACAATTCTGCAATAAAAATGAATCGTTAAAAAATGCAAAATTAACTGTTTGTAGCGAAGCATAGAAATTGAATTATAATAAAGTTAATATAAAAGTCGATTTTAGAACAATTTCAAGCGAAAAAAAGAAAGTAATGGCGCTAGTAATTTTGACTTTTATGATTAGGCAGCGAATGTTCGTGCAAATTTAAATTTACGTATACATCGTTAAAGTAATAGAATCTAAACAAACGTTCTTTTCGTCCTCTATCTGTAGCACATTTTACGATATTTTATATAATCTTGTACATTATACGTATTCTCTACATTTCTGCTCATTGCAATTCTTCATAAATCCGTAAACATCTGAAATCTACTTATGACATACTTATTCAAATTTTACAAAATGTTAAATAAAGAATCTACAAATTTATACAGGATTTTACGAGGAAAGTTGATCTATCTGTACCATTACTTTTCTTCAACACCAAATAAGGAATCAATTCGCTGTTTCTTGCTAATTCATTATGCAGCATTATCGATTCGAATATTACAAAGGAAAACGTAGCATTATTGTTAGAGATAATAAATCGCGAAACGGATACAGCGCGTTTACCAGTTACATCATCCGGCAAGTTAGTAAGGGACTTTCATGTTCCACGTTCTACGATTTCATTACCGTTCAATTTGTACACCGAGACAAAAAGACACGCGGTACACCGACTCGCGAATATTGGACTCGTAATAGATGTTCCAGACAAGCTTCCCGTCTCGCGCGTAGGCTTGCAAATCGACTCCCATATAAACAGGCTCGCGACTTCAGTGTAAATCTACGGTGGCGCCTACGGCGAAAACAATAGACAACTTTCTGTCACATCAATCTATAGTCTACGTGACAAATCTGCCTCGTATACACGTTCTGGACCTCCTTGTACAGCGACACGAGACTCTAAGTCTTTGTCAACTCGATAGAATAAAATAGTAACCAGCTTAGCAGGCTGAACTGTCATAAGAATGAATGAATTCTAGTAATTTGTGATTGTACACAAGTTGAAGTCGAAATCGTATTTTGCTTCATTTCACAGTCAGTACATAGTAAATTTATTTAAAAGGATACTAGTAACTCATCTGGATTCAGAAAATAAAATATCTATAACTCATAGCTCTCTTGCATCTAAAATGATCTTTTCATGGACATTTCAAATTGCTATAACAAAGAAAGAGAACAGAAATAAACTACATACATGATACTAAATAATAGAATGTTTGATAAAATATCATAGGAAAATGAGATTTTCTATCTGCAACTAATAATGATATATGTGAATTTGTTTTATTGCTGTCACTACTAAGATTACTTCGAAATTGACTGTACTCGTCACATTTTACTCTCGTCAGTGTGTTAACTTATTGATAAATGCGTCGTATTAAATATGTCGATAGTTACGAAACAAATTACGGAAATTTCTCCTCATACGTAATTGAGTAAGAATTACCATGGAGTGAAATATTTGCTTTAAAGGGGAAACAAATCGCCCTTGGAAAGCTAATAATTGATTGACTTCCTTCCATTTCCTAGCTACCATTTAGCAACTGTATCTTCGACTCTCGCAATAAATACCTTTCTCATTATTGCATCGTTGCATCAATCTAACGAAACGCTCCTCCTCCTGTGCGAGGATTATCTCAAGGCAAAATCGCCTTGCGTGTCGATTTACCGTGATGAATCTCCTACAAATCCGATTAATAAAGAGCAGAGAGAAAGAAAAAGAAGATCCACGCGCAGATGCTGGATGAATCACGGGGACATCTTGCTCGTGGACTCGCAGTCATTCTAAGGCAGTAGGCAACTACCATACACCAAAAGCGACTTCCCCCAGTGTTGTCTCCGACTAATTTGTTACCACTCTTGGCAAGCTTTTTACGGCATTCGCGAAGCGCATCTCTCGACGCGCAAAGCATCGTGCGTTCTCCTAGTGTTGCGGTGTACGGTCATCGTCGTGCGTCGACCTCTTCTGGTCTACTTAGAAGAGGCTAAGTAAATTTATTAAGCCGATAGGGCTCGCGCCGAAGAAAGTGTAATAGCCATAAAAGCGGTGGAACTGTTGACCTCCTGCTCGCTCGTAATGACTAGTTGCAAAAGGCAATCGATTTCTCTGTTGGTTTGTTCACCTCGAGAAACTGGAGTACTCTCCACGGTGTCCATTGTTATAAAATTAATGTTTTCGCCGAGGAAGAGGATTTAAGGGTGCATTATCGACCGCAAGTATGGGGATCGGACTTCGACGAAAACACGAAACGACGTTCAACCGAGATTAGAATGGTTAATGAAACGCTGCTTTTGAGTCTTGTAATTTAGTAGCGTACCGTCGCGGTAAACTCGACATGGTCCTAATTTTGAGATAGAACACTCGATTCAAATCGTCCAATTAGAAAGTGGCACGAGGCAGTCAGAAGATACGTTCGATAAGGATTCAATTCGATTTAATTAGCCGGCGCCGTGTATTTTTCACGCAACCGATCTGTAAATTCACACATAACGGAAAACATATACGTTGGAACTAGAGCAAACCGTAGGACGGTACAATCGGCTTTCTAAATTTGTATCAAACGGCGTCACTTTCACCACGTGATCGATAAATCGCGAGATGCAACCCATTGGTACCCGTGAGAGAAAACATAGCATGAACAAACAATTTTTCGCAATCACCCTCAGTCCTCGAAGTCGCTTACATGGATCGATAAGTTCCAGAATAAAATGGTTTGATCCACTGATCTATCACACTCGGAAGGATTCACGACCACGGCTTGTGTCGAGTTCCCTTATAAAGATTGAAAGCTAAGCCATTCCGGGTTCTGATATCAATGTGTTTCATAATCCAGACTTACTATGCAATAATATATAATAGCAAGATAGCTCTATGTTCTACGTTATACAATTTCGATTGCAGAAGTATAAGATAATCTACACGGTAATATGCAGAGAGTGATATAGTAACGTTGACTAAGAAACATTGACAAAGGTATGGATCGAAGTTGATGATACGAATGCAGAAGTATCGTCGAAATTCGTGGAAAAATCTGATTCGACTTATATGAATTATTGTAGGCCTTTAATCATGTAGGAATAGAAGCAATATTTTATAAATACTTTATACGTATAAGGATTATAATTTCTAATGTTGAAATATACGTTTATTCTTTCTATTATGTTGCATTTTTGCATCAAGATTGTTAACTTGAGTTTTGAAATCATTTCTAAGGAAAACTGCCGATCTCTACATCGAAACGTTTTGTAACAACATAAATTTTAAATCAGGTAAAATCGAGATAAGAATTGTTGGTAACTATAAAATTTACTTGTCTTTTTTTTATGAAGCTCGAAATAAGTCTATAAAAATCGGCATTACGGTGATTCGTATTTATATGCAACCATCGAAAAATAGTTATTACGCAACAATTTTCGTTCTTGTAAAAATTTTAAAAATAATTAAAATAATATAATTATTCAAATCAATTCATTCTTATAATCCCAAACATTTTCAATAAAATTATAAACAGCTATGCTTTCTTTGTAAAGTCACGTCTCATAAACTAACAATATTTAATCGTTCGTGACCTAAAGAATAAACATTTCACTCAGCCATAACTTCTCATAGTTCCATACACATCCCCTCCGATTAAAAATGTATTACATTAAATTTAAATTAAGATTAAAGCAATCCTTTACGTAACATTAGACCGATAATCTCAACGACGCGACTCAGAAGATCTCCAAGAATCCTTGAAAACCCTGTATGCACGTTCACAGAAAATTCCACTCGACACTCTACCAGGAAACATAACTATGTTTACCCTGCAGCTTTCACAATACCGTACACACTCGCTAATCAAGCCATATTAGAGTCCTCTCACGAGTCCATCCGAAGTGCTTGCACCAGGCGCATTCCAACCACTTGAGAACGTCCCCAAACATCCCGAAATCCCTTCCGAATACGTTCCATGGTCAGAGAGAAGCATGGAAACCCCGAACAACGGCAATTAATCACGTAAAGCTGGGGGTTCAACGACTGATCTCGCGATGCTTAACGCGAGTACGTGCACCGCGTAGAGGAGACAGAGGAGGCCAGTGCTCTCGTCGCGACTCCAGACGATACTCTCCCGCGTCATGAAGAATCCTGTTTTCCATCCATCCATGGGGCTTCACCCTAATGCCGCGCAATGGAGATGCGGCGTGGCGGTTCAGGTTTATCGAGAGTTCTTTCGGACGTTGTAACGGCACTCGAAACGTCGCTTATGCGCGTCTCCCTCGTTTCATCTCCTCCGGCAAGGCTCTTCGCCTCCTCTACCTCTTCTGCTCCTACGCATGCACGTACTTACACTCATATACGAGTGTACAGCTCACGCATCTCTCACATACACGCTGGTGAACGCGCCACGCCGGCGACCGGTTTCCATTGGACTCCAAACAAACACGCGTTGACCGACGACAACGGTAAACCGATCTTCATTGCGTTTCGTGAACCCCCGCACATCTGTGTTTTAGCTCGCCCCTTTCGGTTCCATTTCAACACTTTTCGAGCGACGGAGAGTGGAATTTTTAAATTATTCGAAAGTCGGTGAAATTCGGGGGAAGCCGCTGTCCGTGTTCAGCCAACCGAGTGCACTGGGCGACGTTCTTTATCGTTCCGCACCGAGTGCATCGGGCACCGGTAGTTTGTTAAGTGGAAGAATGATGATTCTTTTTAGAAAGAAGAAATTCGTGCTTGAGATTTTTCTCAACCAGTTGCGTGTGGTGAAATTCTATGATACAAGAGGAGTTAATCGAGGAAGATGCTCTGCAACATTCTCGCACGTATTCCTGTTTTGCAAACGCTCGAACGGTTATTGATAACCGTATATCACTGATTAGTCTTCTTGTTAAGTAGTAAGATGCTAAGTAAGGCTGTTTTCAAGTACTTGTTTGGCACATGGAGAAACGTGTGGAAGATAAGAAACGAGAGATACAATACTAATTAGTCGAACGTAAATTAACTGTGACAGAATGGAATATTTACTTATATGGATCAGTGAAATATCTACATCTTTGTACCGTGGAGAGTACACAGAAGAAAAACCGTACAAAAAAACAGAGATGCGTCTACGAAGTTGCAGCATAACACTTGCTCAAACCTGCAGCGAGTAACAAACGGTATATTTGATCGAAGAATATTCACGACTCCAACGCGACGTAGGCTAGGAAATTACAGAAGCGTTTCGTTGAATTAAAGTTTAATGAGAGACAACGTTTCCTCTGTAAAACTAACCCGAATCTAACCCAAACCGCAATCTGGTTGCAAGATTGCCAATGAATTGTACGGAATGACGATTAAAAAATGCCGGAGCTGCGTTTAAAATTAGTCGTTCTGAACGGTACCTCGACCGAGTCGCTCGGTTAAATAATTGTTTCCACAGGCTAGTCACGATCCATTTTTAAACTAGACAATTTCAAACCGGTGGGGCAACGTCCGTTGAAGATATTCGCATGAACATTATTCCACCGACATCTACGTTAATACATACAGGAATATCTTGTGTAGTGGCTCGCGAGAGTACATTTATCAAACATTTATCACAAAAAACTTTTTATAGGAACCATTTTGAAATTTCATTGTCGCTGTATTAAGACACGTTTGTCGTCATAGCATGGACAAAATTTAGAAGTAATCTAGAAAGGTAGGTGTAAATTACAAAATATTGTCTGCAAGTAAACATACAGCAACATTCTTTTGTACAACAGTTCAGATTTCTTTCAGACTTTAAGAATGTAAACATGGTGGTAAAATCCTATAACTAGACTACGGATTCTTATATAGATTCATATTTTTTAAGGATATAATTAAAAAAACACAATCTCGGTAGAAAATGGTTTTACCTAGAAAATATTATAGAAAGCCCTACACTTTCGCTATTTTATACATTTTTTCATATTATGTGTATTCTATGTAATTTTTCACTTTTAAATTGTCTATAAACGCATACAAATCCACAGTCTACTCATAACAATACTAATAAAATTTCAACGTGTTTCATATAATACGCACACACACACACGCACAATATATTTATAAAATATTCCTGTAACTGTAAGTGGATGCATAAATGTATGTACACTGTGAAATTCGGAACATTTCGAAGAAACATAAAAATGTGCATTCAACCTAGTTAGATTTATAGTTGATAAGCATCGTCAAATGTATGTATGATTTACGAATGACCTGACAAACTGGGAGTCTTAATTGGCAGTAGCTGCTAGGGATGTTTCTCGCGTTTTATTTGTAGATTAGTCAGATGGTGACTACATGGGGTGCCCTACGAAACATCTTCTGAATCATTCGCAGAGAATCAGAAAGTTTCAACTGTTACTAGTTTTAGACGCTTGTCTCGCGGGACGTTCACATTTGCCCGACAATTCAAATGGTGTTTACCACGCGACGCTCATGCCGAACAAGTGGATACGCAAGACTCGGTCAAATAAGTAACTGTTGTCCGCTTTGGTTTACCCTGGCCGACAAACAGATGAATTTAAATGCCAGAGAGGGCATTGAGCCGTGATTCCAGAGCGAATCTCGATAACTTATCAATTTATCAATGTGTGTCTGCTACTGTATCAATTTATATATGATAAAAAGGGTCGTGAGGAATTTACGTTTAGACATATGACAAGCTCTGAATCAATAATCCAATCGTTCTTTTACTTCGATCATGCTTATGATTTGTAGGAAAATTTGATATTTGGTGAATCACAATTGTCCAAATGTGTATTAAATTGGCAAATACTAGCAACATTCAAATTTCACAGAAATATGCCTATATCATACTAAGAAAAACAGCAAGTTATTTTCAATACAGAAAATTTCTTTGATAAATATTTTGATGATATAAAACAATAGTACGCCGAATGAGATTATATATCACCAGAGTACCATGCCCTTAGATATCTAAATAATTGAATTTATTTATCATAGATGACTAAATTTAAATTCTCCTACTTTTTTATCGCATTAAGGGAAATAATTTTACACCAGCTTGTACAAAATTAGAACACAACTATCTCTATAAACACGACAATTCATAGTCGCTCATAAATGACTCACATCCAGAAATTACGGACGTTATTTCGAACTCCGAAAATTTTTTGTTGTCACGTTGCCACGATGGGTCAATGTGAATCGTAAACAACGATCTTCAACGTGAACCTGTCCGGATGTCGACAAATGTAGACAATCGGAGTAAACATCGTGACAATGTTGATATGAATCCCTTCCGTGCGCCAACTCAAACAGCTGCAGGGATTGGGGTGAAAAATAATCGGTGGTATGTAGAATTTATTGCGGACTGAAATGGTGAAATACAAGGTGACACGGATGGAAAATGGATGCAAGCGACGCCAATAAACTACTGTCTGGTCAGCGAAAACATCTTCCTAATTTTCTTCCTCAAAATAACGGAATAAATTCTGTGAACCGCCGAAGAGCAAACAGAATGCATATCTGTCCGTTTAAATTACACGGATAACCGTAGGAAAATATAAACAATACTCCGTTGAAAAGTGTCCAAGAACTAAATGTAACGTGTAGACGGTAATCGTGATTTGGCTGGTTGACCAGCCGGGTCTAACGTTTCGCGTAATTTCAAACCTGAAGGAACTCGTCGTATAAATGTCAACACGTACTGCAGCAGAAAATTTCGTATGATACAGGCCGGCCTCACAAAGGGCGGTGGGCTTAGTCAAGTCGATTATTTACGCAGTTTGCTGGACTCGGGGGACGTCTTGGATTGCGATTTAAAAGGTCATCAATTATAGATCACAGGCTGTAATCAGACGTCAGTACGTGGCCACTTCGTACGAATACTTGGTACGTACCGGCTGATCGATAAATATAACTTCTATTTCCGGCATCATACAAAAGCTTTAACCTTCTCTAAGCCTCTCTAAATCACTAATCCATTAGCGATGGTCCGAGTCGGTCTATTTTACGCCAAGAAAATTGAGCTCGATTCTGTTTCAACGTCGATGCTTTAAACGTCACGAAATACTTCGGAATAACATTCACGGGATCGATCGAACTTGAAATCGGCCAAGCTTAAAGTAGTTACCAGTGTTCTATGGATGTAGAACGTTCGATTTTTAGATGCATGTCGAATTATGCCTGGCACACTAGGCAAAGTGGTACGTAATTTCAATGCAAACCGAATGCAATTCAATCGTAATCTACGATCAATTAGACAGCCACATCGAGAAACACCGTGCTTACGGTTCGCCAAGGTCCGACTCGGTCGGCCGACTCGAAGATAGTTCGCGTGGCAATTACGCCGTTTTAGAACGATCTTAGTAACCTCGATTACGTGCGCACGTTTCGAACCGACGGCCAGGTAAGAAGCGCTCGAAACACGTTTTATTCAAGGTCTTCACCGGCCTCGCCGTGTCTCTTTCTCGGTGGCGACGTTTCATCAACACTGGTTGATCAATCTCCCTTAACTATTTCATTTGCGACACTTACAATTTCAATAGCGATGAAAAGAGAAAAAAGACAAATGTCTCTTGTAACGAGACAATGTACAGAATCCGAACGATTCTCGATACGACACATCTCGCGAATGAAGTATATCAAAGTCGTCCTACCTTTGAGAGAAGTTCCCGTTACGGGACGTCGAGTAATCCACAAGGAGACAGAGGGTAGAAATCCACAAACAGAACAGCCCCGTGCTCGCGGAAAAGCTTGTCCACCAATAAATTGTGCGCACTAATTGTTCGTCAGTGAATACGCGTGGAGTTATGCACGACCGGGTTAGGTTATGTTTAGTTTAAATTTTACAGCACTACCGTAGGCTTTTTGTTCGACACGATGAGAACAAACGAAAGAAACAACAAAGAGAGAGAAAGAGAGGAGTTTCAATATGCAGCCACCTACGAGGACGAGTGTTGCAAACAACAGAGACGATCGAAGAAGACCGACTGAACCGGCTCACCGTGAGGGACTGACGATGCTCTTCGATTGCTCGTTACTCGTTTCGCAGCCTCTGCGCTCGGCTCTCGACGCGAGTGTTCGACGCCAGTCGACTACCTCCGGCTAGCTTCGACCTTTCTCGAGTCCTGAGTCGAACTTACACATTAGAAAGAGAAGGGGAAGGCAGGAAGCAAGGGAGAACGAAATAGTGATAGGAGGCCGGCCTCAGGCTTGGCAACCTCGACGAACTTTTGCTCAGGTCGAGGCCGTACGAACGTTTCTGTTTTCGTGCTGGAATTAAAGAGCCTCCCTCGGGATCGGGCCGATGATAACGCCGAATGTATCGGCACGTTCCTCTTGTTACGCAAGCGATCGAATTCTCTGAAAACTCGCGACCTCGAAAAAACCATGAAAGGTAAAGGCAAGTGTAAATATTTTTCTGTAAAATAAGAGTTTAATATTGAAATAAGGATAATAGCTGGCACATACGTCGGATAGAAAATAATTGCTATGCGATTAATATTGCCTATCTCATCGGCCTAGAACTTTATTCTTCGACTCATTATTCCGATTTGATTGGCAGATGCGACTGTGTTTGTTGCAGGTTTTTTATGCAGGCTCTTTTATTTTACTTATTAGTTGAAACTGATGTAAGTTTGATGTCAAACGTCTATTGCGTCTTTATTAATTCGTGTGAATGCATTATCTGCAATAGAGATGTGCGACGGTTGTCATCCGCAATTGGATATAGAAATTGTAGATATTTCTAACAATTCAATCGTGAAAAGTGGCTATTATTAATTTCTGAAGAAATAAAATAATTTTATTTCATTTGTGTCAGATGTTTAAAATTCGTGTCTAGATGAAAATCATAGGCACGAACAAAAACAAAAAAGAAAGAAAATAAAGTTAACGTTTCCTCAAAAGGATTCAGAAACGATGTAAATCCCATTGATAATATGTGTATACCTCGTTTGTATTCTGCTCACGAACTTGTGTTAGTTCGAAGGCTGCGAAATTACGTCGGAAGAAACCGGTAGCAAAATAAAGCGATACTTCTCTGTTTCTCTAATAATAGAGTAGAAGAGCGGCGTGTTGCTTCTAGATTAAATGCCGTCTAGGACCTGAGAAACAGCCAAGGTCAAGATGTTCTCGAGATTGAACGATCAACGTTGGATTTATTACCAATTCCATGCACCAATTTAGGGCGTGCCTTTTACGGGAAAAGGAAATGAGAAACGAGCTCAGCCGCGAAACATCCTGACACGTTATACATGCTCGTGTTGGTAGACAACTTGCCCATCGAAAGTCGATGGGAAATAGAAAGTACGTAATGTCATCGTTGTCCTCCAGGTTTGTCGGTGAAACGTCGAAGACACGAGGCATCGCACGTGCATTCGAACCATGAATCGCAAAGGTCTCGGCGAAAATGTTGAAATTGTGTATCGTTACGTTCAACATGGACTTGAATATGATTGATGCGTCTTTAATTTGTAGTGCCAATGTTACTAAGACCTGTGTGAATCTGTTTTGTAGCAACATTTACCAATCGATTATGCAATATTTAAAACTGATAATTAGAAAGCAATTGTAAAGCAAGATCGTTTATTTTCTAATTTTTTTAATTAAGATATACTTATTCTTTTCTCTTAATTAAGATATTATATCTTATTGATTTATTATTATTTATTTATCTTACGATTATATCTTAATTAGGATATAAGTACAAATTCGAGATTATTGATTGAAAGGCGTGAAAGAGGGTTCTACCAAGTAAAAAAAGATGCTGTTTAAAACATCTGGATAAATCAAGCGAACAGAGGGATGCGAACGAAATAAAACCTAAATATTTTTACTACCGTGAAACTCTGGCTGTCTTGTATCATCGTTGTCTTTAATGACTTCGCGTTTGGTCAGTGCTACATTTAGACAGGAAAGCGTAAACCAGTAGCTACCAAACCACGAAAGTTAATAATACCTTTTTATGAACTACCTTGGAAGTTCATTATCACGTTTTCTCAATCATATCCTTATTATTCCTCTGATATTATCTGATTGAAAAGACAAGTATAACAACAAAAGTCCCTAGTAATCCGTAATTACGAACAACAGAAACTGTATATCTCAATGACTGCAATTACATTAATGTCTTCTTTTGCCTTCATTTTGCTGATTGTAGTTTAATATATCCTTCGACGAACATTACTTACTAAATAACATTCTTTTTAAATGTCAAGACTAAATTGAGTATAATTAGTGACTACTACATAGACGGCATTCAGTATGATTCTATTAAAATCTGATTCCAATAAGGGTGAATTCGCATCAAACACGATATCCCGGTCAATAACATTCCTGGCGATTCCAGTCATCTACAATCTTATACGTGACTACAGAAAATTTAACGCAATATCAAAAGGACGCACGGTGTATGCAAACGAAATGGTCGATAACCATGGTGCATGCCCGTATAATTAACTAGTATCTTTTACAACGTGTTACACGCAAGAACCGGTAACAGATGGTTCGAAGACAGTGGTGCGTCTCGGTCTCAGAAATCTGACGTTCTATTAGTCCATTACGACGAACATGACGATTAAAAGGCTCCTGGAAAACTCATTCCAACGTATCGTAATCATCGTGGCAACGTCTCTATATCTTTGTCGAGTCGCGTTATTACCCTATTAGAAGCCGCAATGTCTCTTATTTGTCGTGAAACGGAAGCGCGATCTGTTTATGACAATCATTTAAACGTGAGGGAAAAAGCCATTGAAAAGACGACGTGCGGAGTTAATCTCTTAACATTAGTATGTGTTTATTGATCGCTGCTCTTTGATAACGTAAACAAGATTCCAACTCGTCAGATTGTCGTACCACGATACGCCGTTGATAACGCAACGCTTGTATTTTCACCGATGCCTTTTCATGTAAAAGATTATATGATCGTTAACTATCTGATTGTTCGCCCATCGCTACCTAACTCAATCTCTCATCAAATCAAAACCGAAGAAGTGGAAGGATACGATGTTGCAATTACTTGGCTAGTGCGCGAATGCCCAAGGTTTCAAGTAAAATTACGAAAAGAGATTTTAATGCGCCTCCAGTGTACTCTGTATCTCGATATCGTGACGGATCTACACGCCAATGTAAACCAGACGAAAAGACCGCACCAAGAATGCATGGAATCAGGTTATCTGGTTGTGTTTGTCTAACAGGTGGATATTTTGTGGCCTGGTAAACATGCGACCCGATAAAGATAGTCCTCCTAGACATATTCCAGATAACAGCCGAAAGGGGATCGTTGTTGCACCCGTCGGCTTACCGCCTATAATTTCTCTTGCCACGAAGCAATTAAAAATTTTTCCGTGGTCGGAGCACCATCGTTTAGGTCGACATAGAGCTCCCGTGTTCCGAACGATGTAACTTTTGTTTTTCTTTTCCGCTTTTTTCCGCCTCGTTCTTCTTCCCCTCTGCTTGTGTTTCTCGCCCTCCCAACACAGGTCGGCGAAACCCACTATTATCTACACGAGCGAAAAAAGAACGAGCATTAATATATATTCAGCACATACTACCACGCCGCTACAGATCATTATCCCGGCAAGAGAGGACGGATAATCCACCTTCGCGCGGTTCTTTCGAGGCTTTGTTGGCCACGATCATTCGACGCTACTTTATATTCGAACGTTTCGCGAGTCACGAAACCGATACTATCGGGCATCATCAAATTTCGCCGTTATTCGTATTCGTGTAAAATTTTCAGTATACCGTCGGTCATAAAGGATTTAACGCCATTTTCAAAGATTACAGTTTCGTTCTGCATGAATTTACATCGCGAAGTTACTCATTCAAAGGAACCATAACCATACCGCTATCGATGTCTGGCAAAGAGTCGATGAAAAGTTTTATCGTACCAATTTACAAAGCAAGCTCTCATCAACGGGATTTACGACGGGTACTTCCATCGTATTTTCATGTTATAATATATCTCGTTTCGTTTCATATACTTCGTTCGTGTAAAGGAAACCGCCTGATTTGTATTCTAAAAATGAAATATCCTCGACACGAAAGATGTAACGTTTACATCAAATCGAAACGTTAGAAAAAGTAAAAACGACACATCAAAGAGTTTCTTCACCTTCATTTTCCAAGCTGTCATTGAAATACAAGCATCCCGTTTCCAGGAATATCCGTTAAAGGAGAAATGCTCGTAACTTCTTTCGTGCTATAGGATGTAAATGAAAATATACCAGCTATGTTTTATCCGGTGTATGGTCGGGTGCTCGTGTGTCTCTGCAAACAATCAGGAACGTCGAAAATATCAAAAGTCACGTGTATGCGTTACACATGCGCGTATGTAGAATGCAGAGAGATGTTTCGAGAAAGGAAGACCAGGGTGAAAGGCGAGCCAGATGTATATATGCGCGCATAGTCAAGGAGGGTCGAAATTATCCCGGAGGAAAGGCTAAGTCGGTGCCTGTGGGCTCTCGCTTTAAATTACAACCAGGAAGATGGTGGGCCCCCGACCATCTGGACCCTTTGTTTCACTCGAAGCTCGTCCTTCCCCAAGGCACGCGATACGTACGCCTCAGAATCTTCTCCTTGGCAACTGAAAATAAAGGACACGGACGTCCTTTCCTTCTCTCTTTACTTTGACCGAGCATCACGGGGGAGAAGCTTCTTGGAGCATATAGCGGCCCTGGAACGACAGGAAGAAACGAGAATGTTGAGCGTCGTGTACCTACTAGGATTTTTCAATCCTTTCTTGCGCACGACCACACTAATTGCTTTAATTGCAAGGGGAATGTAACCACTCCACGTAAAATAGGGCCTTAACGTCCTGACCTGACAAAAAGATCGTGGCCATCTTGCATGGACTTTGAATCGTTGTCGAGGGGCTATGTATCTTGGATTTCCGAAAATTGAAGGATTTACGGGAATAAGGAGGCAGCTTTTTAAATTATATTTATCAAAGAAAAGAAAGGCGCAGGTTTCATATACAAAGGTACAAAGGTTTAGAATCGTAAGTTATAATACAACACGTTCAATCTACAACACGTTCGAAAATGTGATTTGATTTTGATCGATTTTTAGTTGATTTTTGTTGATTTGGAATTGCTTCCTTATTCCAGCATCCCCTATGGCGATGGAATTGAAAATAGTTGTAGTAGTTGTGTTTAGTTATTCTGCGGAGGAACTGTAAGATATGAATTATTGTCATTGTTTTAATTATTAATTTATATATTTGAAACATACAACTCGTATTGAGGAAAAAATGAAGAACACTTGTTTTATAAATCGATTTCTAAGAAAATCATGGATAAGTAAGGTATAATATTTTATATTTTCCTCGCCTACGATGTCACGAGAAACAATCACCCGCCTCTCAAAAACGTACTTCCAAGAATCACTGCGCGAAGGAATAAGGTTCGTCGCAGTACGACTTTCGCGAATTTAAACACGATCCTGTTCTAAGTGTCTAGTGATTTTTATGACTTGCCGCAGGGAATATAATTATTAACGATACAAGATCGATGCAAGGTATTCTTAAACCTTTTTTTGTGAAAAAATAAAAGAACCAGAACACGAATCTGCTCGTTTCTTTTCTTTGTTATATTCTGTTATGCTTATAACTATATTTTATACTTTCCCTGCTGGATTCCACGAGGAGAAATTTTTGAACGAACTTTGCGGTCTCCCGGCTAAATTTGATCACTTTCTCGATCTTTATTCACGTCCTACAATTTCATCACATTCACCGTTCTGATTCAACATCTGTATTATTTCAACACGTATACACGCACGGCTTGATTATCCTGCAAGACAGGAATCGCAAAGAGACCGTTTCCATCGTACTCACCTTCTTCGTCAATAGAATTCCTGTTATTAAGAACACAAGCGTAATCACGTTAGCGTTAAGTCACTATTTATGGCTAGATACTCATTAAGTTTAATAGAAGCAACGCACACACAGGCCCGGTCATGAAACCGTTATCTTGAAAGAAAGGTGTAATTTTGCAATCGTTGTAAAAAAACCGGCACGGCAGCGGCGAGGACAGTAATCGAACGGTCCTTTATAATTGCCGAAGGCGCGAATTAATTTCCCGTTTCCCAATCTGGCTAGTGTTAACGGAAGCAAGAAAACGGCGGCGCGTTTAAAATCACGTCGCTCGCTGAAAGCCGTGCTACGCATTTGCGCATCGTTCGATACCGAATTCATTTGTCATTCTAAACGAATCACGCGTTTCCTCTCGTGCATTCTGATCTCAGAAAAGGGACTAACGAACCGGCAGTTCGATAAATGGCAATCGTCCCCTCGATTCTCGTCGCTCGGTCGACAAGGTTTACGCACGTGGCATCGTAATTCATCCTGCCGTGATTTTGGATTCAGACTTTCTATCGAGAAAAGAATATCGTCTCACGTTTAGACCCGACCGATTCGAATACGTGCCTCGTACAAACGTACGCCTTGCGGATAAACAGTAAAAAATTGTCTCGACCGTGAAGAAAGTCCAACGAAAGTGATCTCATAACACGACGAGCTTCGCTTATTCTCGATTCCCGTCGCATTGTCGATGAAAGCGATCCGGCGAACACATTCCTGCATCTCGTTAAGTGTCACGAAATTTGCATATTCGCAGTTTCTTACCGGCCCCCTCCGACAGTTACTCCCTTTCGGTGAGAATCTTGTGATGTAACAATTCGTCACGCTTCCAAGAATCGACGTTGAATAACAGTGCGTGAACGTCCGTGCCGATCGTCTGTTCTAATTTCTGCGATGCAATATTTTATACTCGAATTCCTATCAGCATTGTGTTATTAAGTCGTTAACAAACACTTTCGTTGGAGAACTTATGATGTCATTATCGTTACAGTACGTGTGGCATTTTTTGGTTCAATGAACGTTTCAGGTGAAGGTTATAAAATTAAATGAGTAATTATATTTTTAGTGATTATTTCATATTCTGTTACTGTAGCAGATGGAAGGAAAGATGTTACAATACATAGAATTACGTTTTCGATATACATATAATATTTTTACTGTTTTAACTATTCGAAGCCCTCAACACTTTAGTTTTGCTAATTGATACTATAGAGCGAATTCTTGCCATGCAAACAGTTTTTACGCCTTACGCCAAGTATTTTCCACGAAAAGCAAGGAAAAACATACACGCTTGACAGGTTGACCGTTCCACCTACCGTTTTAATCGAGCCGCTACTTTTTACACCCTTTCAGAGTAACGCGATCCAAAAAACCAAGTGCGCTGCGTAACCTGCTTGAATCGTTAATACTCGCGCATATTTGAGAAATTAACGATGAGTACCAGCATGGTGTGCGAAAAAATTGAAAAGTGGCCTTGCGCATTACTTCCGTACATTTTCTTTTTTACCAAACTAAAGCATGATAAAGTAGGCTAACGAAAAGTAATGTGTTACACTGTAATAACCTTTACAGGAACTTAAATGAAATCGATTTAATCTGTATTCTCGTATATGTAAATGCTCCAATTGCAAATAAGTTTCGCACACGTGACGGTGTGCACACGCGTAACACCAAAATGTAAGAAATAATATCGTACTACATTATGTAACCGCATGCATTACCATGCCATAATGCCGAGTACCTACGATTACCTAAATTGCACACGTACAAAATTGTACGATCTTACCCACGACGATTAATAAGCGGCTGATTGGAACTGGTATCGTAATTGCATCTTACGTATGCAATGGTATTCCATTCGTCTAAATCAACGAATCTTCTCAGAACGGTATTTTCCATCAGAGAAACAATCGAACCTGAGAACCATTTTCCCTCCACCTAAAAGTATGATCAAGCATTCAGCAAAAACTGGTGGAAACGGAATGTTAATTTGTTTCAAGGAACTTTCTTCGTCGTGCAAGGTCTGCGTGCGCGTAAAGGGGAATCCCTTTTGCGAGGTTGCTACCACATCCTTCAATGTGCAGCGAATAGTAGAGTGTGTTTCAGAATTTTCCGCGGTGACCATTTACGTGCATCGACGTTTGTCCGCGTTTGGTATCACGCGTGGATTCCTTTTTCTGTTACAGCCACGGCTCGAATTTGCATTAAAGGAGTGACGTGACGCAGTGTACCGCTCTTCTAAATGCACTCCATTTCGCGTGCCCGCGCACTCACACAAACGCAAACACATACAGGCGGACGTACGAGAAGAGCATCCGAGCACACGAATGCAAAGAGTGGCCAGGATCGATGCGAGCCACGTGGGCGACTTGTTAAGTGCACCGTCGAATCACACCCAAGCTACAGCTTCGTATTCTGCGTTGCACCCATACAAGAGTATGCACTTTGATTTAATGCTCCACGGAGCGAGATAACACCCGACCAGTCAAGGGTCCGATTTTTTTCGGGATAATACAAATGTTCGTACGCGCGCATAATGGCGAGCAAGGTCGCGCAGAGTGTGCATTTGAGTAATCGAGCATTGTGCTTGCATTACGAAGATGGACTGGAATGGAATGGGTACAGATATGCTTGTTTGGATAACGCCGCGATCTTGATTAAACGCTCTCCACCGTCAGATCACGGATATCGTTATTAAGAGATGTTTATTAAACATTGGCAGAGTGTGGTTACGAAATTAAATATTAATAGTTGAATAACGTACGTGATGTAAGCAGGAAGGAATGAAGTATAATAGGTATTCACCTTTTACCAAAAATGATATTATTGTAATTAACACATTTATAAAAAGTTGTCATCGATGTATGTAAACGATTTATATCTCTATATAGTTCATGTTTGTTACAGAAAAACGAAACGAAAAAATGAAAGGGGAGCAACTTGAAGATTTCTCGTAGAATGATTTAAGGGTACGGTAAAGAAATTATGTTGTAACCAAATGCATAAGATCTAACATAGAATGAGTTATGAACGTTAATATCTTGTCATTTATTCTGGGATTCTGTGGGAGGGAAAATAATGTTGTTAACGTTTTCCTCTGTTCCAGTTGGAAACTAGATTTCAATTCCGGCGCAGACACCTGGCGTCTCCGGTCGTAATACTTTACGAATAATATTAACGACGTACCACGAAAAATCACCGCCTACATGATTTACGAAATGATAAATTAATTGCACAAAATATGAAGCTACTCGTGGATCCGGTTAGACCTTGTACAAATCGGTATTCTATAGAATGATTGATGATTAATGCATGCAACTCTCAATCAGGAAAACAATTCAAAACCTTGGTGAATAATTGTTGTATAATTGCAGAAATTATCGAAACAAATTTGTAACAGATCAGCTTTTTTTGTATAATTCTTAGCTCATCCATTTTTCAATAAATTGACAAAGATATATATTTTTTCTCGAAAATTGTTAAAACATGTTTCTATTTAACTTACTAAATTCTTCTAATTCAATTTCATTATTTCTATACTTGTCGACATGTTGATAAGCCTACAAGATTATCAAAAATCCACTTAATGGATACTATCAATTAAGTACTGATAAATTATTCGGTGTTACCGAGTTTGTATCCAAAATGTTTGACAGACTGAGAAAATCCCAAGAGACCAGTGGAACAATCAAACTTTGAGAGTGTCATTTAAATTCCCAGCGCAATTGCTATAATGTTCACTGTTCGCACCTCCCGTGCATAATATCAAACGACGACCTTAACAGTAAATTAATATCGATTGCAACCACCCCAAGTAATCAAACATTATAAATAATATCGTACATCCCTATAGACTTTATTATCAATTAATATGCTCACCTGAATTAAGTCACAATTGCTGACATGAATATTTTGCCCAATTCCTGATCGCTTCGTGTACCAGTTAGTAGCACGATAACGCCAAAATGGGAACGGCAGAAGGTGGTTAATAATATCGGGACGATAATTATAGGGTGTGCCACGCATGAACATGACTTTTCGGCCATCTATCCAAAACTCGTAGAATCCTCGAACGAGTTCCACCTGCGCGGATATATGCGGTCCGGGGATTACTCACACGGCCTCCGAGGGTGCGTCGAAATAGAACGCTTAGTCAGATGTCACCAGGAACTGCATTGGGGGAGTCACCGACTCGCCACGCACGCGCGTCTTACTTTGTTACGCTTTATGTACTTGTCCAACGCTCTATGGAGGCTTAAAAGATCGCGGCATCGAAACGTGTCCATGTCTATGCGAGATGCAGCCGTGTACTGGGAACGCGATTATAACAGGCTATGGTTGGACAGGGTTACATTAAATTAAAACGTGATCCTATCGCGACCGATAGAAAGCCTGCTACTGCTCGCCAGAACCAACAGTTATCTCAACGTGTAAGCTTCAGACTCATGCAAAGCCAGAGAAATTGGATAGTGTTTTCTTTCTTGCTAGTTATATGCGAGGATATTGAGAACACTATCGTTTGCAGTTCTGAAAAAAATGGAATATTCAAAGGTGATAATATGCTGCGGATAGGTGTTTGCTAGTTTAGAATTTATGAAGGACCCGGTGATAATTTAGTTATTCGTTAAATTTTGTTGTATTCTATACAGTATAAATTGTTTTCAGAGTATATTTTGAGTATATTTTTGTAAAATTATCAGTAGTATTATCGGAACACTTATTGACAGGACAATGGATTATCGGAATATTAATTTTGCTCAATGGATTGCAAACTAAAAGCAGTTCTTACATTTTCATTAAAAAATTGTTGCTCTCGTTTAATTCGTCAAATAGTACAAAATAAATGACATTTCGTAAGAAAACAACATTATTCGATTATTCGAAAAAAATCAATTGTATATTCGCAGCGTGTATCATGATTAATTCGCATAATTAAAGTTTGTAATCTCATGTCAATTTAAATAAATATTTTAAATTAACAAGAATTACAATAACTAATTTATAGCTTCTTCAAACCTGTTGTCTGTAATTACAAAAAACTGAATGCACAACGTCAATATAGAATTAATTGCATGTTCGAAAGAACCGGAGTATTAGTGTGGACTAGCAATAAGGTAAGCTTCAGTTGAAGCACGTGGCTCGGTTGATACTACATATATAGGTGGAGGCTAGTTTAAGATTGCTGATCTTAAAAGGGGAGCACACCTGGATCAACTAAGATACTTATTTGCATCCGTTGCATCTCCATACTTCAGCCCAGGTGGTTAATCTATGTTGCACCGCTTAGATTACTTGCCTCAGGGTATATACAGGTAGCATCTTAACAAAGTTGTTTCCCATCACGTAAACATTCTTCTCCAAATTTATCTTAATTTTATATAATACGAACAAAGTAACTAAATTTAAACGAGTCTAAACTTCGTGATATAGTAACGCGAAAGGGCAAAAGCTGCAAATGGAAGATCTGAAACGACATTTGTAATTATAACTTTTATAACGATGACGCGTTGCCTATCTTCGTTGAAAAAATTTTTGTGTATTAGTAATTATGTAAAATAGTATTCTGTATAATTCAAACTTACATAAAACTTATATTTTCAAATAAATTGTGCATATTATATATGAATAAATTCATATATTTTACATTATGGTATTTATTTTTTAAATTTACTTACATTTTTTGTATTCCTATATTTTTATAACGATTTATATATATTTATAAAAGTGTTTATCCAACAGCAGAGTGGCGCAGTGGAAGCGTGCTGGGCCCATAACCCAGAGGTCCGTGGATCGAAACCACGCTCTGCTATGATGGTTGTATATTTTTTTTTCTTGTTTCAAATTTATGAGATTCTTTGACAAAACTAAAGTAAATATGTAAAATGATAGAATAATAACATTAATGACAATCGTTTATATCAGAAAATAAGCGAAATTCAACCCATACAGAAAAAAGCACCTCACCATTCTGTGCCTGGATTTTATTTCAATTGCGAGGGCGTTTAAATTTCAGTTTGAGTAATTTGCAATGCAAAAAGAAACAAGAGTGTGTCCTAAAGTCCCGTAAAGTCAAGACACAACCGGTGAGCAATGACATGCACAACGATGGATGCCATTCCTTCGTCATTGTCCGCAAAGAAAAGATAAGACAACGAGTTCAGAAGTTCACGAGAGTTCACGGACGTAAATTTGGTGGGTGTCATATTCGCTTCGTGGAGTATCTCTTCAGAGTTTAAAAAGGAACTGCCTTTGACCGAAATATCTCCAGAAAGAAAAACACTGGTACTATCGAGTGGCATTCAGGATATTACCTTTAGACCGTAAAAAAATATTCATCGATCGTAATTTTCACCGTTACACATCAACTGATTTAGTATATGTTTCTTTCTTATAATAAAATATATTTTAACATAGAATATTATTATAAAATAATATAGTTATATACGGTTGGTTTAGAAAAATTGTAAGAATGGAAATTCATATTTTATGATTTTACGAAATTGCATATGAAAACACAGATAACTTATCTATATAGAAAGCATCGGTTGTCACTTAAAATAACTAGTTCTTCTAAAAGCATAACTGGAGAAAAGGATTCCTGCAATAATTATTTTAGTTTGTTAGTTTACGACTTGTTATTATATCGGGTAATATCCTTGTTCGAAATTAAAATTTTTTGATACTTTATAGACTAAACCGTCTTTCCATAATTGTTATGATATGTTCGAACAGAAAATACATACACTGAAGGTATTATCAACGTCCGCAATAGGAATAATTGATTCCATGCCGCTATCAAAGTATAAAAATAGGTTATAACAAAGTAATGGACTGAATTTATAAAGGAATAGAAAATAGATAGTGACCAATGCACGGCGCCTACTCGCAAGTATTGATGGTATTTACTCGCGCTTCTTATAAATGGAATATCAATGAGATCGGGTGCGTAACCCTGGGTCGGCATTATTTAACGTGAACACGTCGTACACGTGACAAAGTGGCTTGACCGCTTGTCAAACAGGCACAAACATGAGCTTTCATGGCTCCAAAAGACCGGATCAGTACGGGTCGCGTCGCGTGGCGCGTCGTTACCGTTAAGCACAAGCATCGAATTTGCACGTGCTCGTTCCTTTATACGCACCCACGTTCATCATAAATCACGGGCGGAGCATTAAGGGCTTTGTAATTTGGTAGAACCTCGATTATTTGATTATACTTTAGATGGTAGTTCTATTTTGCGGAATTTGCGATTATACGATTGTCTATTAAAACTTTGTGCAGTTCGAAGTAACACGAAACATATTACTTAAATGAAAGGAGAAAAACAAGACTTGAGGGAATAATACGAGCAATTAGTTTTATTATTTGCTAACACATCATTTATATTCTTTTTATTGTCCTTTGTATAGAATGAATAATAATAAAATGTTACAAATTAATAACAGAAAGAATTTCTAATTACAACTATTAGAATATTTATTATTTAATAGATTGCAAAATTTTACATTATTTTACTTTGACTTCTCAATATTCATATTTCTATTTCATATAAACACTATATAACAATGATAAAACTATTAAAATTTCCTTTTATAAGCATAATAATTTTGGTTAGGTTAAGGATTCAAATTTTCCGGATTACGCACTTTTTTCCTACTGCAATTAATGGTAGATTAATTATTATTATTTTTGTTTTCTCAAATAAATGAATATTCAACATTTCGTTAGTTGTATAAGTGTAGAATTCATAATAACTTATAAAAAAATTAAAATAATAATCCAATATTTTATGCTTATGTAGATCTAGTTACATAACGTAGAGTGTAAAGTTTATTGTGCATTTTTCTGTACAATCTGCCAATCAGCGTTGCGACAGATGATTTGTTACTGCTAGAGCTACAAGTGATGTAGATCTGTAGTTCGACTGAATTCAAGAAGTAGCTTATACAATATCCGAATTAGACATAAAAGTAATTGAATTTCTTTATTCTAACAATATAGTATTTGAAGTTATGATTATGTTATAATAGATTCTAAGTGAGTATGAATAAATTCGAATATGTATTTATTGTATCAGCTAAATTCTAAGTTAACCTATTAAGAAAGATAAAAGCAATGTTAACCGGATTTTTTCATCAAAGGAATATCTAAAGTGATAAGAATAACATAGTCATTAAGCTATCCAACTTGTAATATGTATAAATATTTGTCATTTCTGTTTTATGAAATGCACCTGTCGTTTAGTAATCAACAATAGATGGACAGAATTCAGAATGCAATTCGATCTGTATCGTTGTCGTAATATAGAAATTTGGCAAGTGGCCATATTTCAAAGTGTCATTCGTGATTCGAATTGCGTAACGTCAGATTTTTAGTAAGTGTTTTTATTTAGTATATAAAGATGATTAAACTTGTGAGCTTATAAACACACAACACAAAAAATTGTTCTAACAAAATCTATTTAGGTGATCAAAGTCATTTCTGATATGCATGTATGTATAGTATATAGCATCTTGTTATAAGACACTCGTCGAATGAGAGTAAGCAGAATACCTAAATTAACCTTTTACTAAAAATACATATCTTGTTTGTCATAATACTAATAGTAATGAGTTGAGAGCATATGATAATAATAATGAGTTTGTTGAATATTAAGTATTTAAAAATTATTAATTATAACCGAGATATGTCATTCCTATTTTACAAATTTGAAACCATTACTTAGCAACCGCCACTATAATGATCAATCTAAATGTTCGTTATTAGTTCAAATATTGTGAGACACTATGTGGAACAGACTGTCCGTGCTCTGACCTCGAAGGGGTGTTAAATTGTGTCAAATATCACATAAAGGTAATTACAGTAGTGGAAATTAGTAACAAACTACACCAAATAGTGTTCGGTTTTGGACATTTAATCAATTTCAATTTGAGCTTATTATTTTTTTTTTACAATTCAAGATTAAATGCAACAGAATAAGAAAGGTTAAACAATATGTTTCTGGTAATAAAAGTTATACTCTTTTTATTATTATTATTAAAATATACTTCAATATATTTGTTTTAATATATTTATAAATTACGATACAGAGAGAAATATTAATCTGACTAATATTTTACGAAATTTATATTGATGCATAACAATTGCTAGGCTTCATTTTATGATTCAAGATACCGATATTAGAATTTGTTCAATTTGTTAACGGTTTTAATACGCCATATTTGTAGTACCATACCATATCTGTAAATTATGTGTCGTATTTCATATCACTAAGATCTGTGTAATTCTTCTGAAGTAACGTTTGATATGGTAATTTTTAATTTTATTTGATTAAATAGGATTTTGTTTTAATAGCGGCATATTTGATTTGAAAATGCTAACATCACATTTATATTCGCTATAGAATATGTCGTGATTATTATAAAAAACAAATGGTGGGAATAATTAAAGTTGCTATTTTTCCAAAATCAGGCATCATAATAAATTACAAATTTTTGTATTTTGTCTAGATTCGTGCAAACTTACTAATGACTCAAAGTGAGTTATATCTGCGCCTCTAAAGTTAAATTCAGTCTCGTATTATGGGTGGCAAGGACTGCTACATTATCACCTCTATGACTTTGAAGTTACTTTCGTACCAGGATAAAGAAAGCTTGGCAGTTTCTTCGATGCAACGGTATTGGTGAGTGATACCAAAAACTGATTTCATTGCATGCGTATAATCTTGCATGTGGCATTTGTATATAAGACAAATTAATTTTTGAAGGAAATCAACTTAAATTAAAGTTATAATAATCCTATTTTGAAATAATTGTTAGAATCAGATGTCAAATTTTAAATTAACAAATTTTTTAAGCTATGTAATTAGCAATCTCTAGTGACATCGATTATCAGTAAAATTTATTGAGTTCCATAAATATTTTTCACTAATATATTCAGGTAATCGTGAATACAAAGTGAAATAAAATCAAATTGAGGTTAAGTTCGGCTTTCGTGAAGGGTTCATTGACCAAACTGTTTCTGAGAATGAAGGATCCCTTTTGTCTGGTATTCGGACAAACAATTAATTCAGGTATTTTACGAAGGCGCTATATTTGACCCAGATACAGATATAGTAAATCCTACCATGCGATCTAGCCTTCCTACAAGAGTCATGGATGCTGTCTAGAAGGCTCCGTGTATTTTACTTGTCATGTTTTGTTTTGGGCTGACGACGGCTTCTCATCTCTGGCAGTTATACGTTTATTTATATACGTAATCCTCTATCTTCCCTTCTCACCAAATTCTGTCACCTTCGCGTGGGAATACGATTAGCTTGCTAATTTTTACTTTGATTAATATTCATAAAGCTTTCTTCTCTTTTCTCTGCTGAAACTTAAATATTATTATTATTATTATTATTATATTAATATTATTATTAGACGGCCAAGATAATAGTAGTTATAAGAAATTCGATTTTAGACACTTGCTTAAACAAAATTGAATTCACAAAATTAGAAAAGTACATTTAGAATGAATATCTTAAAAATTAAAGAGGAAAAGAAGGCATTTTTAAGTATCAAAATAATATACTTAATAAATATAAAAATATAATATATGTGTGTGTGCGTGTGTATATATATACACATATATATGAATTCAAATTCTCTGTTTATATATATTTTCGGTTATTTTGATTTTTTAAATAGTCGAATAAACTGTGCAAGTTCTCAGTTTGATTAATGAATATAAAGTTTAGGTATCACTACGTGACGATGTTTGCTTTGACAATGTTTGAGGTTGAATCTTCTGTATTGTTTGCCAACTTGCAAAGCACCGTGACGAGAGCCGTTTGCGGTTCATCAAAAGTTTGTGTCGGGGTAGATTGGATAGACGTTCATTTCACACTTACGTATGTAGCTAATGAAGCGTATACGCCAGATTATTTAAGTAGATAACACTTATATTATTTACAATATATAAACTAATCTTATTTTTATAATTAAATATATATTTTACTATAGATCTCATAGCTTGACGTACTTGCTGGGAATTTTTAAATATTTTTCTGATTATGAGATCTGCACAAATTGTAATATCTGATACTTATAATTGTTACAATTTACATAATTTACGTTATTTATGTGTTTTACATTCGTAGAAATTTTGAATTAAGAAATTGTCGATATAAAATTTAACTCGATTGTAGCGTCTCGATATAAGATGTCTCACACAATATCATTTCTTTGGTTTATAAACATTCCATTTTGCCAATATATCATCCAGTTCAGCACACTTCTCCCGTTCTGGTACATCGTTACGTAGTGGGAGATCATTTGGATGAATTTTATGAACCAAAGCATTGTCATTTAATTTGTAACTTTCCTTAAAAAAAAAAAAAAAATGAAATT
Source organism: Bombus impatiens (assembly GCF_000188095.3). Classification (NCBI taxonomy): domain Eukaryota; kingdom Metazoa; phylum Arthropoda; class Insecta; order Hymenoptera; family Apidae; genus Bombus; species Bombus impatiens. The sequence goes on from NT_177388.1 coordinate 852,725, forward strand.
TAGTTAAAAAAAGAAGTTACAAATTATACATTGTCTTGTGGATAGAAATTCAATATTGTAAACATGATTCTTTACAGAACTAAAGTATTTACTCAAAATAATAAGATTAGTACATTCAAGTTTTAAATTACCTGTTTTTGAGTTTGTTTCGTTGCTTCTGTAGCCGATTTTTCACGAGGAATTGGATCTGTAGCTGGTGTTGTGGATTCATGCTTAAATTTACTTATTCTACACATTTCTTGAAAGCTGTTCTTGCAATTTAAAAGTTGTGATTGATATTTTATGTTCTTTGGCAAGCACCACACACCATAATGTACCTAAAATAATGAAAATGCACACATCAAATATTAAATTTCCATTATATAACGGTCGTAAATCGATATTAATCCTACAGCCATGTTTCCACAAAGATTTTAACATTGATAATGTTAAAATAACCTTTGTTTCTCGCTAGATTTTCATATACAGAATAGACTGAAAATTTACATCTTTTGTTTTTGAGTGAAGTATTTTGTTTTAGACAGAACTGCATCCTAGTACTCGCTGTTTTATACATATATGTATAGATTACTTTAAAGAAATTTTAGATAATTAATTATGTAATGAATATAATCAGTAAATATCAACACAAACTTTTTTCAGAGGTCTACAACAGGACGTTTCATTAAATAAAATTTAGGTAACGTTAATTAAATACCATCAGGCATCTAAAAACTCAATTGCCTACGAATCATTGTACATTTCCCAAAATCCAATCACAATCATTTTTTGCTCTCTTTTGAGCATTTAAATGCTATTTTATATAAATTAGAAGGGAAAGTGGAAAGAATTGTGATACTTTGCAATGCAGACATAGGTATCCGACGTTTCCGTGAAAGACATTGTTCCTTTTGCTCCCGTACTCCCGTACGATCGTGTTACCTGTGCCACGGTTGCATGACGTTAACATTTATTTATCTGGCCGAGTGATGCCAGGTTAACTAATATCAGATACCAGATATCAGACGAATAAACAGAGCTCTGTGGTCGATGGTAACCGAAGACGTTTTATGACACCACAGCCCCTGGCTTCCTGTTCCAAGGTTGCTCGCCAATCACCCGATATTGTTCGTAATGATCTATTTTTCGACGTCTATGGATCGGAATCTATTTCATACGCGGAAGAACGATCCTCGTCAACGGAGCAACCGTTATAGATCGCGTGATCTATTCATGTTTTTCTGTAGATATAGTTTTCACTAAAATTTCGAATTTTTTGCACTCACTAATGTCTACCTATTCGTCTCTTCGTTGTTAACCCATATATCGACCAGAAACGCGATTCATTTCAGGGTTGATTTTGTAATTTAATATTCTAGTATGATACTCGTGTTCGTAAAATTTATATGTATTTTGTAAAATTTGTATTATGATTAAACAAATGAATGAATTGTACCACTAACAAAATGCAATCAGTGTGCAAGGTGAATCGACAAAAAGTAGATGAAGCAAATATTCTGATTTTTATTTGTACAGATCACACTATGTATTTGCGGTTTCCACTATAAAATGCATTACGATCGAGAAGTTATTGCATGCCTTGTGGTTGGATGCAAAGCAGAGAAAGCAGAAGACACACAAATCAAAGCGCAAATCTACCTCGTATTTTATACGTTCTGAACGAGTGTTTTCGCGATATTAGAAAATAGAACCTGTCGTAGTATAACTATTGTCGCGTCTACAAAAATGGTCATTAAAGTTAACTTTTCTCTCGTATATTTCGTCTTATTTCGTATTTTATTCAAAATAAAAGAGCATGAAAAGAAAAATGTAAGATTAGAATTCAAAATATCTTCGTTGTTTGTAGGAAAATAAAAAATAATGTGAGTCACTCTATACAAGTTATACTATGAAGTTTTATCGCACTGTGTAATAGATTATTCGGTCAGTAGAAAACGAATATTTATTACGAATTTCTTTAGATCTTGTACAGATACCTGTTGTAATAAGTACTCTAATTGGAAGACAGATGCCTCGATTAAAAAAACCAATATGGTATCGACAAATAAAAGTTGCGTCACTTTCCAACGGTTCTAGACTTGACATATTGATGAACAGAACGTGCAATCTCATCTGTTCAATATAATTCCACCATCATTTAGTTTAGTTTCTACAAAATTTATTTTATAATAAGAAATTTTATAAAAGAATTTATCGTTAGAAAATCTCAATAGTTTTTCAGAGAAAAATTTGTGAAGTTATCCAATAGGTAAAGAAAGTCAAAGATGCGAAGTATATATTTATCCTGTATTAAAATGCATTACTATTAAATTAAAAAAACATTTTTTTTAGAACTTTCTAAACAATCCGATATTTACTTCTACCCAATTATGGTATCATTTATAGACGCGTACGCGAGATTGGTATAAATCACGAACGTATCGTTAGAGGCTGCCGTGTAATCAGTGGTATTATTTAATGAGCCAGTAAGACTGGCACGCTTTAGCGCCGGTTCACGTAATTGCGAGAGCAAAGCAGAGAGTTGCGGAACTTTGGTGGCAGCTGGTCTCTCGGGCGCCTACGACAGGCCGACGACGACGATCTTGCGGGGGATAACGACAAACACGAATATAGGTATAGAGCGTAGAAAGCGAGACGGGAGAATTAGCCGATAAAACGGGCACGAGTACGTAATGATCGCCGGCACATAAATTTAGCGAGGAGACGAGGCGAAAGACGAAAATCCCAGGCGAATAATCCAAACGTGATGAATGCCAACCGGCTTTACTTTGGAACGGGTCCACGTGCGCTCGGCTCTATTCGGTCCGGTTCAGCCACGTCGCGATATGCACCGCCGAACCTAGCGACGAAACGTTCTAACACGTTTCGACATTTGACATATGCACCCACGTGCACCTGCTGACGTTTCTTCAACTCTCTGTCGTATCGATTATTTTCATAGCAAACGCGTAAATGAGTCTATTACGCGGGTTTTGCTTCGACCTCGGGCCTCGCTTCTTCCTGCATATTAAATTTGTAAATATCGTTATGTGGAAACATAGAAGAAAATATATAGAAACAGGGTAAAAAAATTTTCTTTTTTTTTTGAGAATGAATTGATTGTTATTTGTTCATTGCATCAATTTGATATGTTGTGATAGATGTACAACGATGTATACGTTGCAATATCTATAAGAAAGTTTGCTGGTCACTTTATTATTTATGAGTAACACAAGGAACCTTATATCTGTACTTTCTTTTACTTTCGACAAAAGATCTCTCAAATATAAATATATTTTCTCATTATATTGACTTAATAATTTAATATTGGGAGACAAATTCGGTTGAGTAAACGAAGGACCACTGAGGTTAAAAAACACTTACTTTTACGCATGGGAATTTATTCTGCACAAGATTATATCTAAGAATTTCTGTCATTTTTTTTCGAGTGTTGTATGACATTTCATTTAGCATAATGACAATAAATTATCATAAAACATAGAGAAATTAAAGTACATTAAATGCGTTGGGTGCTGTAAATATTGTAATTGTATTCTCTTAAGGAAATCAACAATTTGATAAATAGAAAACTAATATTCCACTTTCGGAATGTAATTTACTCTAAAATGTTACTCTTCTGGTGAGATCGAAATACCGCGGTTGGCATCGAACAAAAGTTTCGTTCGCTCGATATCTCTTTGACCAATAGCCATATTCATTATTTCCGCTGTCTCGGCGAACCCGAATTTCGCCAAACAGAGATTTCTTTCCAGAGTGATTTATTGTATCGTGGTGGGCGCAGCGAACGTTCCAGGCGTTTTGGCCCTGTTACATTCGTTCGCTTGCTAAGTCATCTAGTGATATGTTTGGGAATTCACGGAAAGAGTGTTTGCTAGTAAGTTGTCGGATTTAAATTTTTACGCGTTCGTTATTCCTTTTAACTTATTTTATTAGAAATGTAACTGAATATACTGCCATGATTTTCTTGAACGTAACGCGTATATCTAGTTTCGTATTTGTTCTTTGGAGTGTAAATGAATTTCAGTATACTGCAAGTGATATTATTTCATTTTCTTCTGCTTTTGAACAAATGTTCCACATCTTAACAAATTACATTAGACGTGAAACCATTCAATGTTTAACGCTTATCCTAAATTTAAAGTTAGATTCATTGGAGTATCCGCTTCGATTAACTCGTAACGCATTTAGCGGAGAAGAGTTAAAATGAATCGCGAAGAGTTAATAGGAGCATGGCTGGTATCGAAATGCGCGTATTACACAGTACCTACAATTGTACCATAATTGCACTGTCGACGTTATGGACAACGATATTAGATAGGCACGCCAGGAGCAAGCACGCGTGTTACTTTGAAACAGATAACCGTGTATAATGTCGAGTTGTAAACACGTGTATCACTATGCAAGAAAGTACTCTGTCATGACTGTATCTGGCAAACTTAGTTAGTCACATTAATATCGTGAAGCTTTAAGAGATAGGGTGGTATTTAACAAGGACAGAATTGCTACAGGAAATTAGATTTATAAGAATAAATGTCATCCATCTAATCTATGCTATTAGTCTTGAACATCAGTGATTTATTGCGAAAATGTTTCTTCTACTTGTTAGTTATGCAGTCATATTATACTTACTCGGAGCAAATTCAAAACGTGTGGAGAAAAATTGCGATACTTCATGTCCTAATTAGAACACAAATTATGAAGAATATTGCATTCTGCGTAGTACTTACATGCTCCAATTGCAATTTAATGAAACTGAAGACAAGTTTTATTTTTTATTTCTTCGAGATACAGTCGTCCTACCGTGTCTACGTGACTTTTTGTGTCAAAGCAATAAATTGCAGAGATTGCTATCGATGAAGTTATATATTTTTTGCTTTTATTTGTAATTACTTGGCTGATTACTTATCGTTAGGTTATCGATGTATATAATAAACATTTAGAAACCTTTCTATACGCTTCTATACGCTTATATGCTTTAAACGACTTTTAAAACTCAACAACTAAGCTTACTTTAACGCGATACACTTACGATACGTATGCAAGATATTGAATTTATCAAGCAGTTTAAATTTGTATTTCTACATTGTACACTAAGTAAAGATTGCCAGTTTGATAGAATTCAGGAATGGTATACAAATCATAGGCGTGGAACGCCGAATACAGAAGTTCAATGTCCTATAAGTAACTGAACATTTAAATCGTGTTTCGCGATAAAAACACATCCCGAAATAACAATTATAGTTCATAACGACATTGCATAATGTGTGACTCGAGTGTTGAAAAAATGAAGCAATGTAAGTCGTATTACCGGCGCCAAGATTCCTAGGTGGCCTTTACCGCTGTACGCTTCTCTTTTTCCGTAACTACCTAACTACCCTTGTCAGGTTTCGTACTCAAAAGCTTTGGCAGGAGTGAGGCAATTTATTATTCCCTTTCACATTAAGTTACAGTTCCGTTGAACTTTGATGTTTCTTGTCATTTACTGTTACAGCATTCGTTACGTGCTCTTGTTGACGGAAATAGATATACGTATAATCGTAAGAAATATCCGCTTCACAGAGATTTCTTAATCACACCTCATTAGTACATATAAATGGAACAGCGGAAATAATTGTTTTTGTATCCTCGATACATAATTATATTACGTAAGTTGTATGTATAAAACGTATTGGAATTTCATTAGCACTATGATGAAACACAACTGTCATGAGTGAATTGGTCAAGTTTGAAATCACTCTGAAAATGTATATAGCATTTACAAGATATTTACTGCTTATGTACGGTTGCCTTAAATATTAACATTAGGAAAAACTATTTAGATAAATAATTAAAAATTAATATTAAATAAGTATTAATATTAGGACTTATTAATATAAGGAATAATTGACTGTTTAAGTACCCTGCAATATTCTATGTACATTTGCAGATTTTTTTCAAACTTCAATATAACCAAGATAGTCGAATCTGGTACAATGCTTGTGTAATTTTAAAATATTTCGTATAACACACATAATACTTTCATGAGCTATTGCATATTTTTTAAAATAATACACGCTTCGCTTCTTCTTACAGCATCAATCTGTGTAGTAAGACGTATACATTTAACGAGAATTTCCTGTACGGAGCAATGGGAGATTCTTTTAACGGCGCCAAGATTCCCCTGTTATTGTTAATGCTCAAGTTCCCCGTGTTAGGCAGTGACTGGAAAGCATCGTATTTGGAAAATTCCTCGAATTCTTAGAGTACAATCACATCGTGTTCCTCGTCTAGTTTTGCCCTTCAGAAGTGAAGGCAAAACCGTGGAGAGGTAGAAATTTAAAAAGCTTTCGACTTCGTAAAGGAAATCGATGTCGTAATCTTTTACTATCCAATACAGAAATGGACCTGGTGCTTTTACTCTAATTGCGTATTCCATTGATAAATCTTACGGAACGAGAGAGGAACTATAAAGAGATGGAAGATAAGGAGAAGATCTCAGTAATCCTGTTTCGTAGGCGATATGTCCAGTTTACACTGGTTCTAAACGCGTCGTCACTAAGACACAATATGTTTATAGCTTGCAACGTGAGTTGCATCCACTTGGCGAACTCGACGATGGATATTATTTACGCCAATTACGGCGCCAAGCCTAATTACGTATCACCGTGCCAAAAGAGAAATTAGACTGCCACTTCTAATAATTCCGAATTACCACGGAGATCTCCTTAATATCTCTTTAATAAACATGATTGTCAAAAAGAAATTGTCCATGGCGATAATATTATAATTTTCGCATCAAAATAGTTATATACTGTCCTCTTTCTCCTCTACATTCTAGAGTTTTAATCCTATCAATTGTAAATAATCATTTACAGATTAATCATTTACAGATCTCGTTCCCATTTCGTTACATTTTTTTTTTAAATTCTCGCTTGATAAGTTATTCATATCCAAACATTCCCCGTGCAAAATTAGCCAACAGCATTTCGCTTAATGAAGTTTCGCAAAAGTATCTAGAATGCACCACTCGTCGTTAATGCCTTCGCCACCTTGGCGAGCCAGTTGGCGAGTAACGAAATTATTACTCGCTACTGCGACGATTCCATACAAAGATGTCTTGAACGTTTTAACCGATCGTCCCTGTGTACCTTTAACTATTTATAGTATGTGACGCGTATCCGACCACGACCAAAGGATTTATCGTGTTGCCGAAAGCCGCGTGAAGCATTTCCCCGAGATAAACAGGCTCGTTGTTCTCCAGCAGTTTTATAACGGAAATAGATTCTTAGAGAAGGAGAGAAACTGGCTTAGCCTCGCTAACATCGACCGCGTATTCAGACATCTATATACCTTTCGATCGTTTCTCACTGTGCAGCAATAACACCGACACGGCGAACTAGCAATCGAAACGAGAATACGCTCGAATCGCTCGTAAAAGTCATTCCAAATTCATATCTACGTCTACATTTACGATTGCTCGGTAAGACGGACCGCGCCACTCGTTTTCTCGTTGGCGCGATAGAGGAGGTGCTGTAAAATTTTCACAGTCTCTTGATTACAGTCTACATGGGCCTGCTATCGCTATACACAAAGCCAATTTGTCCCGCACTAAAGGGAGTAATATTAACTTGGCCGATGACCATGATTACGTGTCCGCGAAGGTACAAAACACGGTGAACATGCAACGATATTTCTTTCTCTCAACGACCAAGGCGGCCGCTATTTGGAGGCGTCCAATATGTTGTACCGGCACAGGAATCGGTTGACATCGGGCTGGTTATTTGGGGACAGAGAGAGGCACTATCACGAATATAAACATCCGACGACCGCGATCCTTATGGTGGCACAGAGTTAGCAGGCGACACAACGTGTCGTTGCCAAGAATCTCACATCCCTGCAGCATCCGCCTTGCTTGTGCCAAAGCAACGTATCCCTATACGCTGTTTCTTCTTTATCCCGTTTTTCTATACTTCCATGTTTCTTATCTAGTTTTGCTCTTCATTAAATCAATACTCTTTTGATTTCCATTGATACAGATATACGATCATGGTGCACTGTCAGCGTAGTTCGTGAACTGAATTACATTCTGATTCTAGCTTCTTCGATCTGTTTGTTCGAGAAATGAATAGAATCATATTTCTCCATTTTCTTTTTCCACTTGTCTAAATCGTGGTTCCTCTACAGTCAGAATATGAAATATTCTTATCCTTTCTCCATTGCGCGATTGAATAATTCATCGGACAAATGTTGAACCGTCACTTTTACCTCCGCGTTTCGTCACACTTCTTTCTTCGTATTCTCGTATTTTTCTCACGTTTCAGTGGCTTCTATCTTGACCTGGGATATCAACGCTTCACGAACGCTTTTCTCTTCTCGTTGACTCGGAGCGTTGAAAATTTGGTAGATTTAGATGGACAGAAAACGTGTAACGATAGATTACTGAGGCACGTAGGTAATACGGGACGCGATCTTCTCTTCCTCATAGGCTTGACGGCGAATAACAAGAGGCAGAGAAACGTCGACGAACACGTAGGGCCGCGACAACAACGAAAACGAGCAAGCCAACAAGCGACGTCTTCATACCAGAAGGCAGTGATGAAATAGCGTTATGCATCAACGTGATATTCGAATTTGTCGTAATTCGTATCGCTTAATGGTACCTACACACCGGTTATTTCCGTGAACACCTCTGATGAATCGATGCCACTGGATATTGTACCTACTGCGATTCTTGGACCGATTAAAGGCAGGCAGCTACCATGGAACTACCTTGTCTTTGATCTATTCTGTTCGATTTATTTCGTAGCTGCTGGGTAACGTAATGGATTACAGCGAAGATAGCTACGAATGGCCGATATAAATTTCTTCCGAGTAGTCGGCGTTACGAGAATTGCTTTAATGGCCGATGACTTTTTTTTTGTTTAAGCAGGGTGATTAATTAGTAGACTGCGTACTTTAACACATTTGTGGAAAATTCAAAGGTGTAAAGATGCATACAATGTACACAATACACGAAAATGTATAAAGTATTCGCGATATAATATCCGTTATAATATTTAATGGATGAAATAAATCTTTGCCTAGATCCTACATAATTCTTTTAATTATTTTCATAAAACTATGAATTTGCACAAAAGTTCGTAGCCTGTTAATTAGATTCATTTGTTTAACAAACATCCCGTAGATACAAGAACGTATACTACATACATGTAAGATATAAGAAATTCATATACTGGAAATATAAATTTTCACTCTTACGAAAATACTTTTCTATCGCAAAGATTATTTTCAATAAAATTATCAGTTCTTAACGAGCACCGTACGAGAGGAAGTTTCAATGTGTATTCGTCGTGCTCGTGCATCGAAACCCGCAACTTAATCGAACAGCGTCGGTGTCGTGTTTTATCAGGCCACGGGTTCAAAACGTGCCCCACCGCGACCGAGCCACGCGAAGTTGGCCTCAGGGCAACGATATCTCCTTGTAAATCTGGCTTAAGAATCCAATTTACATAATTAGGGCTGTTTGTATACCGTTGCTTTTCCTTTTAGTTCGAGCGACTCCTCTCTATCCGGAGCTCCGCGTCTGCGATTACGTTCGCTCCGAATATCTCTAGTTTACGTGAGAAAACAGCTCGACGTTTATTGCCGGTAATTACACTTATCGAGACTTTGTAAAAGGTGGTTAATCGTCAACCTTTTGTATTTTCTGGTGATAATTATTGAAATCGTAATTACATGGAAAGACGCATGGAAAGGAGATTGATCTAACGCGTGATATAAATACGTAATTATGAATAAGTATGTACAGAACTGAATATATATGTTTCAAAATTTTAATTAAAAATTATGCAGAAGTCTATGTTTGTTAAATGTTCTTCTCGTTTGTAACATCTTTTTACTAGTTAATTATTGTGTTAATAAAATTAGGTAACTTTTATTTCGTGTTTCGTGAAAAGATTTGATATTGCAAACTTTCTTGCAATAGTTGCAACATTCTTAAAAATTCGTAAAAGATCGCTGGACCTGTTCTGTGAGAAGGTCACGAGATTTTTCCAAGTCCCGGAGCAGGAGGTCGAATCGTTTAACAATAATTACTCTGGCGTAGCATTCGACTCACGAGGTAATTGTTCTCGAGACCCTTTCAAGGAAGCGAAGAAAATACTCTCTAAATTCGCACAAAGTCCCTCGGTGCAAATTTGTTCCTTTTTATTAATGTTATACTTCGAATTAAGGATTTAATAAGCTATGTTATATACAATTTTATTTAATGATTATAAAGAAGTATATCGTTAATTTAGCTTTGATTTCTATTGAGTACCATCTCTAATTGCGCTTCTCTGGATAATACTTTCCCTATTTTACTTCATAAAATCTAACGCACAAGCGAAGCAGTTAATAAATTCATATTACATCGTATAGTTAACTGCTTCAATTTCCTGTTAAACACTAGTCATTAGCGTCTTACGAAACGTAAATCATGTTAAAATCAACACACGAGTAATCACGGAAGCTGTACTCCTTTTTTCTCAATATTATAAAAGTATTTTATTAGGTTGATGCGTATAAAATGTTCCTCCGTGATTTAAACATGACGGGTCAATATCACTTATCAAATCTTTTCTTATCAACCACATCGAAGATGAAGAAATTTGCTATAAATCATACGTCTATTAAATGTGAAGAAGATTTATAATAAAAATATTATCACTTCAGATCATATATCATGAATAATTGGAATATGTGTGTAAATTTCTTATGTGTGTTTTTATATGAATTGAAATTAAAAAAAATATCGTGAAAATTATTCGATATGGAAATATACAATCCACTATCATCTAGACAATTTTTTTGGAACATAAGTTGTATGTATTTAAAAAGAACTATACGAGAAAATCATACTGAATCGCTTGCAAACTTTGATATGACATGCTGTTAATTTATTTGAAAAAGCTACATTTCATATGCATCAATTTGATGTATCTTCGGCGTTTGATGAATCTACTGTGGACACTCAGCTCTGTGAAAAACTTGTGGTAATTGCGTGAAATCTGGAAAGCATGAAATTAATTTTCTGTTTACCGATCTCCCACTCGTTTTCGATTTACGGATGCGTCGCTTGTTTCTTTTCACATGGCCGTGTCGAGTTCCGATATCATATAGAAGATTAATAGACAGACCAATAGACGGTCGAGTGGAGATGAATGCTCATCGTAAAGAGAATATAAATAGGGGCAGAAGAAGCCCGAGAGGTAGAATGCGGTCTAATAAATCAAAAGACGATGCATCGGCCTGTATCGGCAGAGGCACGTACCTACTTACTTACAGTAGTACTCACGGACGACTCACGTCCAGCACTTATCTCGAACTGTCCGGGGGGACTCAATTCGCCGTAGACGACCAGTCAGACAGATTGCTCGGCAACGTGTCGTTAACTTACACGTTCAAAGGCTATGGGGTTACTGTAGCTAAATTCTCGCTTGGCGCCAACCGCCTAACTAGATACAATACACACTTTCCGCGGTAATTAAAGTATTTTGCGTTTGTCGTGTGTGTCCAACGTGCCGGACTATGCGCAACCTTTGAGATTCCAGGAAATTATTTGAACGGGTCTCAATAGCGTGTCTCAAAGCGAAAGATAATTGGCACAGAGTTAGAAAATGAGAAATTAGAAGCAAAACTAAATTTGTGTGAAATTAAGATTTTACATTGCCCAATTTTTACTTCAGTTATATCTGGTTATAGAAATTCAGAATAGGGTTAAAATCAATTTGTACGGTGTATACGTGATAAGAAATGATTTTGTAATATTTATTTCGCAAACACACGTGAAAATAACCGGGCACAAAGCGACACGATTTGTAGGCGAATACCATTTAAACGTGCAATCATTGCTACTGTTATTAAGTAATCCAATACTTCACGTTTCACTTGGTATTTAGCAATGAACCGATAATTAAAGATTTTTGTTCAGGTAAAATAATTACGTGACAGCATGCATTTTCATATTAAAGGTCCTGGTTTATCACACGTTTGATCTCAGAAAGTTTGAGCCACACCTCGAACCTTAATTCCATTCAAAGATTTATGACAATAAAAAATAATGAATTCAAATATTTAAGAATCGAATTGAAAAACATTTCAACACAAATAATCTTTTAATTATAACGATTCCTTCTACGAACGAAATTTTTTCATATTTAGGTATGATATTACGAAATTCAATGAAAGCTCAATATATACATATTCGACATTCCAGAATCAGAAAATTACAGATTTCCATCATGAATTTGCATGTAATAGCACGGTGTTTGTCAAGCAAACAACATGATTGATCTTAATTGTAGCCTTGTGTGCATTCTATTATCCATTGGCATTTGCATTCATCGTGTTAATGTACGAACCAGTATTCGTTCGAGTATTCTATCGAGAACTGGAATTATCATGATAAAATAATTTTTTTCTAATAGCGAGTCGTTTTCTGAAAGATGTTTCAAATTAATTTCTAACAAGCAGGTAGATGGTTTTTTACTGTTACCGTGACTAAACGCGGGAAAATGGAACACGAGGAACACGATTGTTCGAAACTTACTCTTATTGTACACCAGTTCAGGCTCTAACGCCACGAATCTACACAGCGTTTCTTTCACTAGTAATTAGAAACGGTTACCGCGATTACGGTCTGTGAGCCAGACTTATACTTCTTTCAGTCGTCTCTATTAGCGGGCCGCTTTATTCCTCAATGTCGAACGTTCCATCGTGGAGAGAGAGAGAGAGAGAGAGAGAGAGAGAGAGAGAGAGAAAAGAAAAGAGAGAGAGAGAGAGAGAGAGAGAGAGAGAGAGAGAGAGAGAGAGAGAGAGAGAGAGAGAGAGAGAGAGAGAGAGAGAGAGAGAGAGAGAGAGAGAGAGAGAGAGAGAGAGAGAGAGAGAGAGAGAGAGAGAGAGAGAGAGAGAGAGAGAGAGAGAGAGAGAGAGAGAGAGAGAGAGAGAGAGAGAGAGAGAGAGAGAGAGAGAGAGAGAGAGAGAGAGAGAGAGAGAGAGAGAGAGAGAGAGAGAGAGAGAGAGAGAGAGAGAGAGAGAGAGAGAGAGAGAGAGAGAGAGAGAGAGAGAGAGAGAGAGAGAGAGAGAGAGAGAGAGAGAGAGAGAGAGAGAGAGAGAGAGAGAGAGAGAGAGAGAGAGAGAGAGAGAGAGAGAGAGAGAGAGAGAGAGAGAGAGAGAGAGAGAGAGAAGAAAAAAGGAAAAAATGGAAAGAAGGTGAAACAGAAACGCGCCTCGTATTTGGGATACCGTGAAAAATACTCGGACGTTTGTTCGGTTGTGAAACTAATTTTATTACCGGTGTAATAATATCCGGCTAGCAGATCTATGATGTCGTTTCGCGTGGAAATTGTAATTCCAATCGGAAGAAAAGACCATAAGCTTTTTTCCCGTAGTGCGTTTTAGTGGAACGAGTTCGGTTCTCCTAGAATAAGTATTTACGTAGGAAAGGTTTACCGATGGAATCTGGAACGAATTCGTTCGAATGTGACGAACGATCGAACTCTCGATGTTTATCATATTGTTTTATTCATTCGACTGTTACCGTCTTTACTGTTCCGTATCCTGGCGAACACAAAATACCCATTGCAAGGAGAATAAAAAAGGAAAGTCGGGACCATGCTCAATTATATTACCTTCCTTCCTTCGCTTTTTAAATGTCCAGTTAGTTTTGACTATAGACATTTGAATATCAAAGTCCCCCACAGGAAGAGAAAATGTCCAAATAGAAAATATAATACGCAGAAATTTTTCAAATAGCGTCTTCGATTCTACGATTTTTCTAAATGCATTATGGTACACGTTAACGATAGGTTAAAAAGTGAAAGCGTGGACAGCTGTGTTATTCGATAACGATGATAATAAATACCGTGAAATCGCGATTCGTGTACTAGTGTCATTGTTAAGAACGATACTTTCTACTTCTCACAAGAATCAGTCGATCGAATTGAAAAAAATTGTAGCCATTTCGATAGATGCTCGAATTATCCCATGATTGTTCGACTCGAACGCGACTTTACTCTAATTGAAGTGGCTCGAGTTTCCACAGTTAGATCAAAATCGTTGGATTTCCCATCCTCTCGGTTCGAATTCGTCGTGTGGGAAGTACAATTCCTGATTTGTTGTGTAACCAGACGTGCAACGTACATAGGTATACCGCACAAGTTGAGAAGATAAAAAGAGCAGCTGCATGTGAAAGTGCAAGAAAATCAGTGGGAATGATCAGCGTTAAGTATGTTTTCCGTTCTACGAGTATAATACCAATGTACATACATACGCATCGTACGTTTGTCGGACAACAAAAGGACAAGATCTATCGAACACATTGTCTTCAAAATTTGATGTTTCGCTCGATCGATCGAAATCGATAGTGAAGTGTCAATGGGGGAATTATGGTAGTTAGCAGCGGGTTTTATGAAGATTTCTTGACATTTGAATTTTCGGAGTGAAAGTATTACACCCACGTAACAAGCTCAGGTCCCCTCGATGTGATTTAGTGTCAAAACGTTTCCATGATTGAGTAAGTTAATGCATTTCGTGGGAGGCGTAGGCGTGATGATTTGTAGCCGGTCTTTAAGTGGCCATCACCGATACCGTACGTAACGGTTTTACGATATTTCACGTACAAATCGATGGCGCGTATTGTGTCACGATACCGAATGCATTCCAGATTTTCACGTTGTTCGTGACTGTCGTCTAACGTCACGTTTATTTCCTTTTATCGGCGTTTCGCCAACGAAATGCCTTGTTACAAATTTAAACAACATCGATGGATTTACGAGTTTCGCATCGAATTTGTGGATTTTATGATTCTACGTATGGCTGCCTGTAGCAGCTTTGTATTTTATCCTCCAGTATTTGTTTCTATTTGAGACGTATAATAATTGAAATATCCGTGGAAGTATCTGGTGGTAAAGGAGAAATTATACAGATAAAGTTTGCATAAATATGAATAGTTCGAGCGAGATAAAGAAACGATAAATCACGAGGTGGTGTAATTCATATTATAAATATTTGATAATACCCTCGCGTGTAGTATCGGTATACCCAACAAGTTCTTGTTGATCGTAAAGTCGTGCCTATTGTAAAAATAGTCGGCGAATAATCGAACATCGTGGAAGACGTATTTATTCTTCGGTAGTAGATATTCTTGCTTGACTGCAGTCGCGGAACGGAGTACTTGTTGCTACTTATCCTACAACTTATTTTGCAACCTGGTCGAGGATTGCGCTCGAAACCTTGTAGCTTCATAACGTACAATCGTAAACTATAAAGCTCCTGTGACGCGCTATTAAACTACATATACAGTAAAGTTCTTGACCTCGATACTAGTTATTCTTTAGAATCTCGTACACTTTTCTGTTATAATTAGCCAGTAGAGTTTCAGCAAATCGAAGATCAATTAAAGTCCAGTCAAGAAGATATTTTATTATTTTTATCGCAATTGTAATCCCGACAATAAATATCGCTCATTAAAATTCTAGTTATTATTTTCTTATCGTGCCCGGCATCGCACGACACATGGAGAACTATAAAAGGAAAACGTAGATTGGCCAATATTTTGATGTTGACTAATTAGTATTGCGCATCAGCGCAATAACGCTTTCGAAGAACGTACTACTCGTTGCCGTTCTTTACGATATAAATTTACTGCAATTCGCAGAGATCGCTATCCGTATAAGGATACCGTTCTTTTTCTTTTTTTTATCGGTCATACTTCTTGTATCGACTTGTAGGAATCGAAAGACACTAATTGCGATATTAATAGATTAGAACTGTTAATATCAAGGAAAGTTATCTTTGTGCAATCATTTCTTTATAGATTGATTCTTTTCGTGATGTAAGTGTACGAAGTGGTTACGAATGAACATTGTGAGAGGCTGTTTGTTCAACAACCGTGTAATTATTGGAAAATATTCCTGTCATACCATTCACTTCCATAATTCCATACATAAATGCCATACGTAAGATCGCGTGCTTGTCAATTTGTATAACCAGCTCGTCGAGTTATCCAGTAGTCGAGTTTCCGACTGATATATGTACATCATTGTTTCAACATACTCTTATTAAACGTCTTTGCATAAAATCGGATATGAACTGTCATTGCGGATAGATCGAAATGATTTTTATGCAAGGGCAACGACACATTGTTTTCTTTTTTTTCGGGCTACGTAATAAAATGGAAACGCAAATTACTTGTAATGAGAATTCCTGCTAGGGGCAGAGCAATCATTAGCCTGGCCTGTCATTAATATTAGTTCGTGAAGCAAAGTGGAACTTCCGCGTTCTGTTTATATAAATAGTTCACATCATTACATTTATTGATTATTACAGTCTCGACGGAATACATTGAATTTGTTGCGACAGGATTCTATTTGTCATAATTAAACGGCAACTGTTTCGGTCTGAATCATATGTACGACAAATGATGGCAACGAGTGAGTTTCTCTTCTTCTTATTGAAATAACTCTTAATATCTTTGTGCTTGGTTTATCATATTTAATAAGTACGTGTTGATTATCAAATCAGGTTTATTAAACATGATATTATATAATAATCACAGATTTCCTTATCATCGCAAAATTTTTGCCTTTAAATTACAGAAACGTATCCTTGATTATTATTTCATCATCAATCTCATCTCAAATACGTATTAATCACAGGGACGAACTTTGAAGCTTCCACGTGGTTTAGACGTTTCCTTCGAGTAGCGTTACTACATCACGAGTCATTATTTCAAGCACGGTACGATGCACGGTGAAAAACGTTCGATCCTCTTGCAAGGATCACCCAGTATACATGTGACGACAAGAGAGGGCCGACGACGATCAGACGCGAGATGGTAGATATCGTCCGAGATAAATATTCACCAGCGCCGCGTGTAATCGTTTATTCCAGCCGCCGTGAGCAGATATAATCGCTACATCACTGTGCTCGCCCAGCGACATCATTCTCCAGCCGTTCCTCTTCCACGGGTTGGAGCAACCACTCTAGAGACGAAACTCTGGTGCGTAGAGTAAATCTTGGTTCGAGGCTGTTTTACGGTATCTCGAAATACGACCTCTTCTCGCTGGTACAGAATGCCAGCTCCGCCTTTCTTTGCGTTCTTCGTTCCATCTCGCGGCTTCGTTTCCCATCTTGTTTAATCTTCCTTTTCTTGTCCACGCCGACTTTTCTACCCCTTTCTTTCCTATATTCATTCTAATCTTTGCTTTTACGGTCGTTTCGTCTCGTTTCTCCTTCTGTACGATCTTAAACGTTCCTCTTTATCCTCATCTTTTTCCCTCTTTCTTCGTCTGGAACTGACTTTGGAACAGTTTTTACTTGATCGCTTTTTTCCCATGGTTTCATTACGTTTTCGTCATTCTCGAAGACGTAACTTTATAGGTTTCCTCTTCTTGCCCGTTCGCCGTTTCACGGCCCTCTTTTCTTCTTATGCTCCTTCATTTGCTTCATTCTTTCATTCGTTTCTCTCTCGCTCTCTCTGTCTCTCACGGCCGCCCGCTTTTATTTGTGGGACATTTGTACTAATTTAAGGTTGATTGTTAACATTAGCAAGCTTCTTGCGCGCCTCGTGCGTGTGCAAATACACGCGGACAACGGTACTCCGGATTCCTTGTGTGCGCCGTCTGGAGAGCTTGATTGAAAAACTCTCAGCCAGCGCCGAATTACATCAGCTCGCCAAGGTTTTTGCTGTCCGGAGCTGATCGAATTATTTCGAACTGCGGCACGGTTGCACGGTGAAATTGATTGGATAGAATATTAAGTAATTCTAGTAGTTTGGCTCGTTTTCGCGATTTGATGCCTAAATGACTGTCGTATATCAACACCGTTTCATGACCGTTCCCATTTTCAGTTCGTCATGTAACAAAGAGATTTCACTTTCAATTACTCCCCTTTTCAACTCTATCGATAATTGAAGACGTCAAACGGGACCCCTTTCACGGGGCCCCTCTCTTAATATGCGTACAACGGTAGCAGAAGATTAATATACTCGGTTTTAAAAGCGATACGTGGCTCACGCTCGATTCCCATTCACGATAACATTTTTCACTTTCTGTCACTGTTCGTGAACGTACCTATATATTGGACGTTCATGAATATTCACGAATTCGCGCCAGCATTTCTCCGGCCAGTTCTTCGTTTAATTTCTTCTTATTCCAGGCCTCTTCCCGTTCCTCTTCGACCTCGCCTTCTCCTCTTCCTTCATTCCGCGTATATCGCCACTCACGTGTGCATACCTTTTTTCACGCGTGATTGCGACGTATGGCCGACGACTGTGACCTCGTGCTTTCTCAAAAGATGCTCTCTTTGATTGCCTCCCAAGAAACCACGCTTCCGCCTCCTTCTTTCGATTCACGCACCGGCTTGCGAACCCTCGCAAAATCATGTCGCTCGATAAATTTCGCCGTAACGGTCGCACCACGTGGAGGCGGTTCGTTTGACACGAGCAGAACCAGATTGCCTCGAGAGAAAAGAAATTGTTTCGATACTTGAGATATTCGTTACCTTGTTACTTGAGAAATGTAATACCGGTATCGATGGTAGAAAGAAATACAAATAGAATTTCTAGAAAAGTCTGGTGTATTTTTTTCTCAAATAGGATTGAATTTCGGTGGTAATAATCAAAGTTGAATATTAAGACTAACCTTACCAGGCTCGGTCAAATGGCCAATTTGAAAATTTAATTTCAAATTGTACATTCATTGTTATTTCTTTTCTTCGTTTAACTTTATGTGAATTCTTATAAAAATTGAGAAATTGATTAATCAAAGAATATAAGAATTTACGCAAAGTTAGATGAACAAAAGAAACAAGAATGTTAAGTTAGTAAAAATGGCAAGGTTAGTGTCAAAGATATTTTATATCTCCAATATCTCAAGACCTTGAAATTCATCAAGATTTTCAGGATTTCTGAAACTTTTTAGACACATCGAGATTTAAAGATTTTAAAGCTATTTTAAAATCTCTAGTCCTACCAAGACTCAAGGCTTATAATGATGTTCTAGAGCTTTAACTAATTTTCACAGACTTCGAATCGCTTTGAAGTTAATATTCGAATGGCCATAACCAACCGGAAGTATCTCGGAAACATAATTTGAACAGTAGATAATTATCTGGAATGCAGTTGCGTGAAATGCGTGTTACTTCAAAATGGTCATTCACACGGATACATTAGTTATCGTCTTTCGTCCGTTATGTCACATATTCTTGTTGAGCCGTCGTGTCGAGCCATCAAGTAGAAATAATAGCACTTGTACAAGTAAATCCGTATACGTGGCATTTTTTTAATTTTATAGCGTGGCATACGGAATAATACAAAGATAAATCGCGTTAATAACTCGGTTTCTCGCGGCTATAACGAGGCTTTTCGCATTGCGTACGAGCATTTATGTTCGATTTCGAGGCACATGCGCTTTAAGATACGTTCTCTCTCTTTTACGTAAGGGAACTATCAAAGAATACGGTGATATATCGTGCGTTTCCACGGAGGCAAGTTAATATGACACACACCTTCACTCAAGTTTTGTTACCCGTTTGCACGGCCACTAATTTCTGCTTAAGATCGTACCATGTCATTTCCTCCGGCACGTAAGAATACATGCTTGAAATTTGTAGCGTGACTCACGTAACGTCCGACTAATTCCAGACCCCATCGATATAACTATTCGGCTTCGTGTCATTCATGATTTATTAATCTCGTATAATTCAGTATTCGTCGGGCGTTTCGTGATTAGTGGAAAATTCGCACATAACAGTTCTCACGTGAAAATTGTTTACGTAAAATTTTAAATAAGAAAGTAGTTCCTCGGTAACATACGATAATAAACGAATTAAATTCTTCGAGGTGATTGTATGTTATTATTGGTAGAAATGGAATATATGTTTACGAAAGATTATCATATGGAAGTAAGAATTAGTGTAATCTGAGAATACTGTTTATTCAAATGTGCGAGTGTTTATTGCCGTAAAGCAGTGTGAAATGCATCGAAACTGAAACTGAAAGCAGCGAGTAGAAATCATTTGGAGTATTTATCGTAATAGGAAGACTAAAGATGTAAATTCTCTTGTTGCGTCATATTCTAAGTAGATACGGTCTTTAGGTAAGACGTTCAATGGTCTGGCAAGAAGTCACGGCACTCCTACGCGGGAATATTGCGGTCAATAGTTTGGGCGTGCCTGATTTAAAATCAATTTTAGAACATATCGTTCTCGTTGACGCCAATAACCTGATGTGTCAACGCAGAGTAGCGATCAATTGTATAATTATTTGAACATACACGACAAATAACTGGAATATTTAAACGTAATAATTATCGAATTTATTTTGTCGAGGATTTTTTTTCAAGAATACTGCATGATGTATTTTAATAATAAATAATAATAGGTTTAATATTTTTGCAATTTATAATTCTAAAGTCAATAATTGTTTTTTTTAGTTTGAATAGTGAAAGAATAGTAGGTATTGACGTGTACAATATATTCATTAGAATTTTGAGCACCAGCACCTGTACCGAAGTACATTAATTTCTGTGGAAGATATGTAGGTACAAGCGCCTCGTTAGGTATGCACCATATCTAAGTGTAATTTTAAGTACCATTATCTGTGCCTGGAACATTTGTTTGCATAGAGGACAGAAACATGTACCTCGTTAAGTACACACAGTATCTAAACATGATTTTTAATACATTTGCTAACAAATCTTTGCATTTTGCATCTGATATATGTATAACATGCTCTTAATCCAAATGTCGTCTTTTTTTAATTTTCTAAGTTATTTTCACATCATAGGTAC
Organism: Bombus impatiens; assembly: GCF_000188095.3. Lineage (NCBI taxonomy): Eukaryota > Metazoa > Arthropoda > Insecta > Hymenoptera > Apidae > Bombus > Bombus impatiens. The sequence continues at coordinate 873,535 of NT_177388.1, forward strand.
ATACAATTCAAATATATAAACATATAAAAGTACGATTTTATTTTCATTTATATTACAATTAGATAACTGCAAGAAATTTATTTCTTTTAATTGCTTTCAATCCCATATATTCTATTATATGCTCAATCTGCAAAAGTAGCTATGTAAAAATTTTATAATTTGTTCAAGACGACTTTCAAAGTAATTCAAGGATTACCTACTTGCGCGTCTGCTTCAGCGATAAGGCTTCTAAGGCTCCTCAATGGCCCCTACATATTATGCTCCTAAATAAAATATTTAATAATGATATTTGCACACCGAACCCACATTATTTTTTATTCTCATACATCTCTGAATTTATTCAATTTATATAATATTTATATAATATCGAATAATATTTTCATGGCAAAACAGACTTATTTATAAGCAATATAACAGATATTTAAAACCAGACATTCAGATTACACATATATCAGGTACTTTAAACAAACTGAGAAACATCATGTGTCATGAACAAACGAATCCGTTCAATTCATACAATTCTTAGCACAATTTGATTTTAAATCATCCTTTAAGTCCAATGAACCCTTGCACGATGACCGACATTAAACAAACTATGTGTAGTATGGGGTCGTAAAAGTATGATGCTTCGTCACAAGTAAAAAAAGCTCGACCAAACACAACCACCGAATACATTCCACACGTGGCAATAGTTGCATGTACACGTGTGTTTATACATAATACTACATATATTACTGATACGCGCCTATTATAACCGTTACAATGTCGTCTGCACTCGAGACCGAAGTGCCACTAAATAATCGCCGTCCTACGTGCTATTCTCCGAGAGATCCTCGGTACGGATACAGAAACTAGTTCTACGGACCGGCCAAGGCCTAGATCATTGCGGTCGATGCCAGGGTGATTCTTAACACATGCTTGTCTGTATCCAGTCCGTGAAACCAAATGGCAAAAAGGGTGTTCGTAGTTGTACCAGATAAGAAGTACCGACATTTTTTTATCATTCCAAAGATCAATTTCTGTAAATAGGATGCGGGTATAGTATAGAACGCAGTAGCTTACGAAAGTACTTTAACACTTACCATAGAAAACTTTTATGAGTACGTATACAGTCAGTCACGAAAATCTACATATTGATTGACAGAGAAACTAGAAACCCACTTTATCACGCAATTATTTATATCGACATATCAATACAATTATCATTAATCCGTTTCTGAAAGGAATTAAAAAAATTAAAATATTTGTTCGTGATGAAAGTGAATAAATCGTGTTACATCTCATCAATGTGCCTCCTAATGCGTTATAAGAATTCGTAGAACAAACGAATTTGTAGACTAACGTTTTTACTAAAATATTTTACATTTAAGGGTAGAATTTTGTGAGCGACTGTACGTGTGTACTGAAATCCCTGGGTTTTGTAATTTCTGCATAAGTGACGCTTGAGTAGGGTGACATTTACAGACGATATAAATTGTAGAGTAGAAAGGTAGTGTCGTTTCAAATAGACGAAAGTAGGTTTCGTACAGATATATGGTGTAGAAACGGTGAGAAGTCGGGAAAATGAGTAAATAATAGATGCAGGATTGATGGGACGAAGCACGTATTTGGAGGTGCATATTCCGAAACGTAAGACTCAGAGAACGTCGTCCAAGCGTAATTTAATAAAATTATCCCGAAGAGATATAGTACGTGTTGAGAATATTTATAGATCGACAAGTGTTTTATTTATCTTCTTTTCTTACATCTCTCTTGTTTTATCGTTTCTTTTTCCAATCATCCTTTACTCGTTGGATATATTTAAACATTTTTGCGATAGATCGATCTGTCGCGTCTATCCCAATGCATTGGCAACGATCGAATGAAGCGCAAGTCAATTTTGGTGTGAATCAGATTTTCGATCGATGAGTACCCGGACTTGATTTTTCCTCATTTATAAACGGTCTACTTTACTATGCTGGTTTGCATTAATGAAATGCGATTGATTATCTGATTATACCAGTACTACTGCCGGGAAATGTTTATCGTTAGTAAAATTTTGAAGCATAACGTTTTTTTATTTAATGTAAATGATAGTATTTTATGATAATCTTGCATTTAAAAATAGAACAGAAAATCTTTATAATAGGTATGTATTTTTCGCTTGATTATGATAACTGAGAGGAAATATCTTATAATATAAATTATAGGTCAATTTTCTCTCTGTAATGGTAATTTGGAGCAGAGACACCGTTGCTAAGCTGCTATTCACAACTTTATAAATGATGTAATTTCAAGGGAACGGAGTTTTGTGTTAATAGAAACGAAGTTATAATGAATATAATTTTCACTCGTCTTTAAAGACAGTACTTAAATAAGAAAATACGTTGTAGATATTCAAATAAATATAGAAAATTAATTATCAGTATATGCATAAATGTAGATTAGTTAAAAAATAATATAGGTGATAAAAGAAAAATTGAGCTTAGCGTCTGACTATTGATTGATGTATACTACTGAAGAACATAGTGTACTGTTATTTCGAAGAATCAATTGTAAATAAAATCGAGATTGGAATGGCAGAGAATTATTGAGCTGTACTACTTATAGATATAAAATTTCGAGATGATTATTCCAATAATGTATCATTCCCCAAAATCTTTCAATAAGAAAAAGAATATCTATCAAAATAATAAAATTAACGAAAGAAACAGCACACAGTTTATATAAATTTTCTCCTAACTCGAAACTTGTAATATAGAATACTGATAAATAATTCTTACAACAAAAAAGTTCAATTCATAGACCACAAATTCCAACAAATAGAGAAAAAGGAGAAACAAGATATTACGGTGCCCAGAAGAGACTAAGGGAGCAAGTAACGATAAAAGTTTCACTACATCAAACATACCGATCGACATTGATGCTTTGTGTGCAAAAAATCCGCGGTTAACTCGAACATGAGACGAAAGGCCGTCGATAAAGGTACACCTACGTCTAGCGATCTAACGGCACTGGATCATCCGCATATCAAACACTATCGAGAATATCAGTCGCTATGGCTGGTTCACCTACTTTCGATATCTCTCGTTCTACGACACGGTACCGATTAGCTCAACCACGCGCGAACAATTTTTCTTCGATCGAAATGTTCATATGATCTATCGCAATCAAATATCAATTTACTACGTGATCTTGATATCGCGTAATTCATTCGAATTTACGATAACGCTTATTGGAAACAGGCATCATAAATGTCATCCGTTTAATTTCTTGTTTTGTTGACAGACGATGGTCTGCCATAAATTTACTCCAGCGTAAGAATCAATGAGAAGCGCGCCAGCCATTGTATGGTAATATATTGGTATAAAACGGTTGGAAATCAAATTAGAGATTATCATATTCGATCTAACTTTTCGCTCGACAAGGGACAATGAAATAACGGATACGAAGATAAGCACTGTAGAAAATTTGAGGAAAATGGAAAATAGATAGGTATTTCTTTATTGATTGCTTGACGGGTTGCACAGATCGCATTTTTCATTCTTTATTGCTCCGTCCTCTTATCTTAATTTAACACAATATTAATAAAAAGATAGTTTTACGATGATATAAAAACATGTTTTACAAATTATCACATTGCTTACTTTATCTTCAATTAGCTATTAGTAACAAAGAGAACCGACAACAAAACATAATTTTTCTAAGTCTCTAGCTCTAGCTAGTCTGACTCTCTTTATTAGCAATCATAAAATATGTATCATAAAATACGACTTTTCCTTGTTCGTTACCAATAATGTCTTGTTAGGTACATTTAAAATCCACAAAGGGATAAATGTACTCAGACATCACCAGTATACTTCCGTAAAGTAACGATCATTGCTAGGCACCTTATGATGAACAGAACCGAGTCTTGCAACCAGTTTCGACGTACACATCGACCCTATACACGATCGTTTGAGAGACCGTTAACGAGATGATGGAATCGAGTATCCGGGATACAGATAATGTCGTCGTAAAAATCGAAATTATTCCGTGTGCTATTCGAACATAGCTACTCAGTAAGATAGAACTGTATCGATGTTTCTCTATCTTAGTCTCTTTATTCAAAAATTACTCGCTGTGCAATTAATGTCAATTGCCGCATACTTCTATTCTAAAACGAGCGCGTAATAAAATTTCTCCGAATAAAACGGGACTTGAAATTACGTTGCACATATCGAGTATATCATCGTTAACCTCTTTAATAGCGAATGATAATAATGGTACTGTGTTTGCGATAATCAAACTGTTACATTAGACGAGCACCTCGAAAGACTTACAAAATAAGTAATATGTACATATATACTTCCTTTTTTAATTATCGTGCCTTCGTTTTATTACTAGATTCGTTGCATGTATGCTATATACATAGCTTCATAGATGTAGAATAGAAAGCGTACAGATGTTCGTGCAACTTTCTTATGGAACAAACTCTTACGTGTTGCTTACTTCATTACTTATGCTTCCCAATTTTATGACAATAAGTACTTAAATATTTTATATGGAGAGTACTTTCGCTTTTGCTGCGTTGCTTTCTTTTTTTGAGAAAGAAGTATTTCATATACATAACTTGGCAAAATACCTCTGTATTTGCATGTATAATGTTATTTCTATTTTATTTCAACCTCTTTTGCCTAATCTGCCTAATTGACTCTGTGCTATATTTATCGAATAATAGTTATATCGCCTGTTACCATAAATATCGTATGAATATTATAGCTTTTACTTCATTCGCATCGACGTAAATATCTGATGTAATAGTAAATTCTCTTTATTGCGCTCGTAATAATAAAACACGTGTTTTAAATAGCGCGTATATGTGCAATAAAGTTTCAAACAGAACATTTCGAAGCGGTCTCGCAAAGAAAGGAAAAAGAATCGATCGACGATATACTCGTCGCTTGATGATCTTGTCTGACTATATAACGATTTCTAAAATTCGTTCTCCTTTAAACGTCGAGTCGAAGTGTGTATGTACATTGCAACATGTGACCGCAACATTGAAACCGCATGTATTTTCGTGCGAGACTTAACCCGAGTTATGACGTCCGTACGCACTTTAATTCTCGCGGATGTAGGCGTGAGCCGGCTTGCCGATTCGATACCACCAGACTAGACGGCCAGCTCGATTCTGATCTTCCGGGAGTGTGTACGTGAGTTTAATTTGCCCAATCAGTTACCTAACAATTCATGGCAAGTGTTTTAATGTCGGTGATCTGTAATCTTATTGTGAGGACTGATACTTCCTCGTACAGAGACCAAGTGGCAAGGTTATTATTCCAGATGAAATAAACAGGTCAACGATAACGTTTTACGATGCAACGGCATCTGTAAGCTGAAGATCGCGAATCTAGATTGCGCCATAGGTCTTCGCGAGTCCTAGTAGTAGATTTAATTAGACCTGTATATCGTTTGAAGTTTCTTTAATTTGAAATCGTCAGAGATACAGATTTGAACACCTATTGCTGATTAAAGTATAAAAGTCGTACCAAAAAAATTAAATTGAAATTTAACAGATTTAATTAACAAATTTATTTAATTAACAAGGAGGAAAAAACCTGTATCTCTACTTATATTTTAAAGTAAACAAAATATCTTTAAGAATTGGTCACTTTGGCTACTACTCAATTATTGATTGAAGTATAAAGCTTGCAATAGAGGAATTAAAATGGAAGGCGCACAAAAAAATATGTAATGCAAGGAGGAAAACAACCTTTTATCTATACATTTTTACAAAGTAATTGAGCTTATAGTTCTACCGATAGAAATGATATAAATTGAAATACCGCGATTATTATGCGAATGAAACGAAGGTAAAGCGTAGGTAGAACAGATTAAGATACTAGGATTTCCGTGTATGTCGTTGTTCATTATTTCTATTAACGTGTACGTGAAAAATTGGAATATACGTTCGGTAGCCGATCAAAGTCATCCTATGTCTGGTTACACGTAAGTAGAATCACAGTTGCTGGTCGTGTTCAAGCGAAACGCGAAGCGTCTCGATAATAGGAACTCGATGCAGGATGTATCGTGTATCTCCATGCGTCTCGTGCCGGTATTTTAAGATCGCTACACGATCGGGTGGGGCTGCCTCGGCATTCCGATATCGTCTTATCGTTGGACAGTGATTACTCTGTGACTGAGGCAAGATTAACGACGGAGACCTTTTCAAGCATCTAAGAAGGATTTAAGGATGGATACATACCGGAATAGCTCGTTGTACGCGTGTGCGTATCTCGAAATTACAATAAATTCTTCTAACATTATGAATTACGCTATAACAGTTTGACATTTAAGTGTCTATCATCGGTAAAATTCATATGATTGATAATACAAATATTTTATAATTCTTCAAATCAGTTATATCGAAATTAACAGGAAACGTTTCTATTAACGGTATCTAAGCTACCAGTGCTAGATTAGTAGAAATACACATGGATTATAGCTTTTTGATTTATTTATTGATTTTTGTAATTATGTAGTTTACACGGTCTCGACAGACGGCAATAAATTTAGTATCAGTCTTGATAAAGATGATTCAACCAGAGTGACACAAATAAATTCCATTGGTATGAATTACGTCCCATTGCGAACAGTCTAAAAGGAGTTCGTCTAATTGTAAATGTATTGATTTATCATGCTAAATGAACGAAAAGGCGGGCTATTAATTCTACCTATCTTCGTTAATGACAGGAAGCTGGATCTGCTGGAAAAAAATGGTTGCTTCGAAACACGATAGAAGTGTCAGTTACATTTATTTTTCGCTTACTCCATGTCTGAATCTGGTTTAAAGCATCATTAATTAACGATGACGTAACGTGACCTGTTCACACATTGCTTCCGGATTTCAGGCTGACTCATACGCGACCGTATATAAACCTGCCAGCCCGTATCAAGTAAATGTACTTAGTATCAAAATAAACTTTTAAATCTCTATGAAATCAATTAATTACTGTTCGTGCTGATCATTCCGATTTAAAGAATCATTCAGATATGATCATCGAGATTTTACTTTTAAATTTGCATCGTCTACATATCACTTTAACCACATTAAGTTCAATATACATAATTAAACTATATTACACTATAAGATATGTGCATTATATCAGCTGCCACTACATTTAAATTTCTTTTTTGAATTAAATCATAAACAAAAATAATAAACACGATATTTAAAAAAATATAAATTTTCATTATGAATACGTTAGGACTCTAGTTGAGATATTTCAGTGAAAAATAATTGCGTGAAACTGAATGTGCAGCCTAGAGAATCCTTGTCTACGTTCAATATATTACATTTTCGATATTCCTAGCTTTTTCGAGTATCGTTACACAATCGAGATTCCAATATCGAATTTCTGGCCTAACTGCAAACTGTAAATCGCGCCCAAACAAAGAGAAGCTATCGACAATCCCGAGGATTGCATTACGTGTACGTAGTACGCTATCGTCCACGGTTCCCCAGTTTATTATTGCGGTTAGGCTTCAGCCTGCTTCCGCGGGCCTACAAGCATCGCGAACTCTTGCGTTATTGTAGCATCCGCATTATTGGCACGTAAATGTACGCTACATGCTGCCCACACGACCAGGAAATGATCGTTCGTTCAGCTCCATGCTCCATTCCGCATTGTTTATCAATTATTATAACGTACACGCCCGCTCCTGTCATATACAGGATACTGCTGGGTTATGGCAGCAGGTTAAGAATGCTCCAACACTCAAGGCGCTTATCTTCCGGTAGATTAGGATAAAGTGATGGCTATCCCCTACCTTCTGTTCTGTTTAGCGTAGTACGGATCATTGTACTTTTCGTCTAAGACTCGTTCCATTGTTATAATATACAGACAATATCTCCACTTTGCCAATGAACGGCAATTGAAATGCGAAGTATGTAGCAGACAAAGTTTCGGATTACGTGAATATTCCGAAGTTCACATTTTCGTATGCTCTGTTCAGTAACAATTTTCAGATTATTCGGAGTTTCAAGTTTTTATTAGATTTTTTAAGAATCTGCATTTTTAATGACGATCAAACTGGGGATGTTTGTGTATTTTTGTGAAAATTACTAAAAAAAAAAAAAAAAAAAAAAAAAAAAAAAAACTAAGATGCATCTTGCTCGTTGAATTATAACGAGTATTATACTTCAGATATTTCATATATCATGGCATGTTGCGTATAATTACAATTTTCCACAAATGACAATATGGACATAATTTAAAATAGAAAAGAAATTAGTAAGAAAATGTGAGTAATATATTGATCTGATACGATATTGTTGTAATAAATTGTCGATCAAATGGTGTAATACAGCACTAATTCTAATTCCTTGTTATAGTAAAAGTAAAACTACAAACGGTGCGATTATTACCCAATAATTAAGCGTATTATCGTAATTTATCGATATATTAGAAGGGGCAAAAAGCTACGTTTTCATCGTGATTTGTAATATCGAATGCTTTGTTTTGCGAATCATCGGCACCGCTCCAGGTATTACGAATCGACGTTCCGCAAACGTGGCGCCCACGTGGCGTCCGTGCATTGCGATGAAATATTCATTTCGCTGCTTGTTCGACCGTGCTCGCGCTAACAAGGCGCTCGTTAAGCTATCGTCATCACGGTCAGGGAGAAAGAGGGTGATGATAAAGAAGAGAAAAAGCAAGGGATGATAAAAATACGAGAAGGAGAATGATAATGAAGAGGCAAAGGAAAGGGGATGATAAAGAAGAAAGATAGAACCAGAGGGTAATGAAATAAAAGAAGACAGAGGGATGGTAGTATGAAGAGTAAATGAGGCCGTAAAGGAGGAAAGAAAGGAGATTATAGAATGGAGGAACAGGGAGAACAGATGATAAAATAGAGAGGATGATAAAGAGCTCTTACTCTTCCAACTATTCGCGGCATTCGGATATTCTAATAATGTTCCCGTGGCCTTAATTAATGTTTTAATTACGAACACGTGGGCTTCGTGTCATTTCTATGCTAAAAACGCTATCGTGCATTCTTTTTCTCATCCTAATAGGAATTTCGAGTAGTTATGCAGCAAACGATTAAGCAATTTTGGTGGATTTATTGAAACGATTTATTATATACCATGTGCTGTGAAACCTTAATTACGTTACTAATTCCATTGTAATAGACGTATCTTTAACGAAAGTCTATCATTCGTATCGAGTCAATAATGTCCTCTGTCATTCGGTGAAGGTACTTTAATGTCTATTTATTTGCAAGCTTCGTAACCGCAATGGACATTTGTTTCGCGGCTTAGTAGTCGTAGGACAACGAGGTGTTCCGTTATCGATTTCTTTGCGAAAGATACGCACGTCGTCGTATATTTCTTCCTCTCAGTCAGAGAATTTCGTACGTGTGTCTCCTTTCCAAGAATATGTATCTCTCTTTCGAAAGTTTCTCTGCAAATATAGCCGCAAACGGTCTTGCTTGCCTTTTTCGCATTCGTTAGATTGCTTACTATTATAAGCAAAGCCTAGGTATTTGAAAACATGCTGTTCCATCTTCCGGAGTTCGTGTTATTTCAGATCCACTTAGGCCACGGGGATAGGCGGCCATTAGCTTTTGCTTTCAACGACTTCATCCAAATTGTCCGTACGCTCGTGAATTCGAGTGGGTCGTTAAATATCGCGAGACTCACGGACGCGCGGGTCTATCTGCGGCCACTTCTCAGTCTCGCGACACGTGCTAGTGTACCCGGCTAAAAAACTGGCAAAAATCTATTACAAGCGCTCTCATGGCACGTACCTATTTAGGTACCAGTAGATCTAAAAGGCGGGCCGCGAAAAAGCGGCGCGCATCGTGCACGAACGGACATTGCTCGTAAATTCACGCGGACAAGCAAGTCGGACGTTAACGCAAGGTTTACCGTCAACGCCGTGAAATATTCCCGGTAAGTTGCAGGATAATTTACGCCAGTAACCGCGGGAATAACGCGCGCTTCGACTCCGACACTGGTGTCCCTTCGAGGAGAGTATCTAGGCCCAGCATAGGCGCTGTAAATAACGTTTTATCGACGTCACGCCCTCGCACGCAATGCTAGTCAACCATCTTTTTTTTCTCGCGACGTTTTAACGAGTCGCGTGTCCCTGTCTCTCTTCGCGAGTTTGCTTTCTTTTCGTGCTTCGAAAACTCTCGTCTCGCCTCCGCGGCCACGGGCTCACGCAGTTTTCCGTATACTCCATTTCGGTTTCTACTTAGTGTCTGCGAGATTCGCCGCCATGCGAAGAAATTGCCAACACTTCCCTGTTTCCGCCTCGCCTGTTTCCACACCAACGATTCGACTCGCAAAGGAACAGGTTGCAGACCGAATCTGTGTAACGCTAAGCGACTGTGCAAATGAATCATTCGCGTTTGACTTACAAATCAAGTTTGCGTTATTGGCCAATAGGACGTATTAAGAAACAAGAAACAGTTACGATGACGCGTTTATCTAGTGGAATAAGATCGTTTAACTCTTTCAGAAAAGGATAATTAAGAGACAAAAATTACTCCTTTGTTTTTCGTCAAATTAGGAATGGTTTTAAATTGCGGAAACGTTTATTGTGTTTACTCGAGCGATTTTTTTTTCCTGACAGTAGAATACCGTATATTCGTATAACGGGAGGAGGCTCTATTACGTCGATCCAGAAAATAAAGATTGCGCCGCCTTTCACTCTTCTCTGCTGACTCTTATATGGTCCGCGCAGCGATCCACGCTCCGCTCGAACTGTCTCTATAAGCTTACCTTCTGTTACAAAGTAAGTATCTATTATACGTAGCGCGTTTTCTCCCCGGTCATCGGTCTTTCGCTCAGCGCGAGAGAAGAATTTTTCCGAGTGCGAATGGCACATCAGGCCGCTACCAACGGAATACCAAGTAGCTTGAACGGTAATTATGCCAATTATATCATTGGATTCGCATTTTCTACGGAATTACAGAAGCATTATCGACGCTTCTGAGTTTCTCCTATTGTAACAGTGATTCCGTGTCCGACATACCGTCAGAGAAATCTCCGTACTTGCCTCGTTCACTCGCGCGACCTCGGCCCGCGAATTAACAGTCTAATGACGTGTAATATTGCCACGGAAAATCTAATTTGTAACGCGTCGCTGGCAAACGCCAGCAATAAACATCCCGAGCCGTGTTTTAGCTGTGCTTCAAGGCGTTTCAGTGGGCAATTAACACGTGCAAGGTGTTCCGCCGCAATCGTTCGATGACATAACAATCGAAACGTTCGGAATTATTGCATCGCATAATCTAGGCGCTGGTTTATGCAATCCCCCTTGGTATTTCTTGCGAGTTACATTACGAGCATCGCGCGTGTGCGAAGCGGAAAGTTTTTCTCACGTTTTGCTACGCGATACGGACCGGAGTACGTTACCGGTACTCTCCGACGATGCATTATGCTCGCTCTGAAACATCGCAAGGGGAATTCCTCTTTCAGTTACCGATGGTCTTCCTGAAACGCAAGAAAGACGTGCCCCGCCCAACGCCTTCATCTCTCTTCCACGTCAGCGATTTTAACCTCTCTCCACTAGAACCAATATTCTCGGAAAAATTGGAAAACTACCAACTTCGCTGCTCTACGCCCTCCAGCTAACAAAACTGTAAGGTTGCTTCAATTGCAGTGGTCTATAATGGATTCTAATATTTTTCGTTTTTCGAGAAAGCAGAGGATAAATATAGTACCCCTGGTTCTCGATGGAAGTTAATCTGTGTGAAAGGGAGGAAGTTATATTTGTGTTCGGACCTTTGGTTTCTTTGACTAGATCGGTACTTGTTGGTACAAGTTGTTTGAGGTTGCCTCTTTTTTTCGGATGGCTAAACGAAGTCGTTAGCGAACATTTTTGCAACGGTTTTGTTAAATTTGATTTGTCAATGTTCTAAGAGGTGTCCTATTCTTGATTTTGTAATGTCTTGGTAATGCTAAAAAGTCATTTATCATGCTCTTCTTCTAGTGAAATTCGAAATGATTTCGAGGTTGTTTATAAAGGAATGAAAAGAAAAGAACAATGTTGAGTAATTGTAAATTCAGTGACTATACATGGCGAAGACATTCTGACGAACAAATTCCTTTTCTATGACAGAAACTCTCGTTTCTTGTGTTCAAATAGTGTGTTAAGAGTAAAAGGAAGTCTTTGTTTGCAGTTAGATAGCCATTTCCTGATACATTATTGACAATCTTTAATATGCATTCTTGAGAAATTAAAAAAATTCAACAATTTGAAGGTATATATTTAAACATTCGTAATTTAATTGATTCCGACAGTATACTCGTTAATTCATTAAGAAGATATTTCTATCCAATTATCCACATACTTAACTTTGCTAAAAATAAAACTGATCTTTTGAACATGATTTATGCTTCATACAAAATAAAGTTACTTCCTCGGAGTTATACCATTTCTAAAATAAAAATGACGAAACGATTCATTACTTCAAATCGGTATCTTTTATCTTAAATAAAATTTGCCCAAGGCTAGATCAGTCGTATAAAGTTTCCTCGTCTTGTCGAACGAGTTCGAACAAACGATTAAATATTATTTGTCAGCAAGAAATCACTGTAACTCGACTGGTATAATAGGAAGCGCCGACCCGGAAATTTCTTATTCGATGGCGCGCTGCCGAGTTTAGCTGTGGTCCCAAGTATCGATAATGCGATCGAACGATAACCACGTGAATCTCCCGATCTTGTACTCGTGAACGATTCATCATTGCCTGTCGATAAAAGTCAGAATGTACGTAGGTTTTGTTGCGTTATATTATTTCGAAGCGGACGCTTTTACGTAAGGCCGAGCATTGCAAAAAGCGTATCCCGTGATAAATATAATTATATCGCGTTGCTCCCGACACTCCGTTATACCTAATGCCGTTTCACGATAAAATCGCGGAATTATCGCGGTACAACGCCGTGAGCCCAGCCGATTGCAATACGCCTATATCTGCTTCTTATGCCACTTGCCTTGTATGCACTTCACACTTGAGGAACTGTGCACGGAGAAGTGCAGTAGATCGTAATAACAAGAATGCAGTCCGGATTACTATTCAGATTTGTTCGTGTGTAATAGCGACCGAACGCCGGCCCTGCCACCACAAGTATGCCGTGTTCGTGATTGCTGATTGCCCGAACAAGGTTGCCGTCACGTCGTCGGTAATTATGAATTCATTTTTCTTCGCTCTGATTTCAGACGTACGTCTCTGTCTGTAAGTATTAGGACACTTACAGGAAAATGAGATACATGTATAAAGTCATTAATAAGTATTTATTAAAATCTTTAGTGATTATTTTGTTTGAACCATGCTCTATAAAGAATTCATATATTCTATGTTATAATAAGAATCTCATAAATATAGCAATTAGCGCTATAAGTAATTTTGATATTTGCATTATTAGATTTTTCCATTGTATTTTTTATTCTTTGATTCCATGCGTTGTACAAATAATTTCAGCAAGAGATTCGCATTTAGCGGACTTCCATTTTTTGAATTCACTTCAAATTTTGTCAATGAGACTCGGATGAAAAGACTATGGGGGTGCTGTCTATCATAATGTTGAAAATATAATAAAAATATCAGCCTCTTAATCAGGTTGTGCCAGACGTCCAAATATTTATACACGATAGTACGTATGTTTTCCGGATACTGGTGCATCGTGAGCTTCCTGAAGATGTAAGATGAAAGATTTATAAAATAGATGATTTCTTTGCTTACTTTCCTCGGTGTTTAAATACGGTACGTAATTAACGCAGATAATGGCGTTTCAGTGTACATCTAGTTAATTAAATTTACATTATTGCTTTCATAGCCAATTAAAATATTAGGATAATTAAGATACAATCGTATTAAGAGGAGTGAGAATGTTCGTCTTACGTAAGTGGTTATACCTACCCGTGATATCTATGCAAGATTTTTTGCGCTTTGAAAGAAGCTGGGTTACCGTAAATGGAAAGCTTGTTTGCTTAAAATTACTTTGATGATTGTAATAGGGTAATAATAATAATTTCTGCCGTGTACGAACAGGCTTGTTATTACTCGAATAGTTGTAAAAGATGGATAACGCCGTGTAAAATTATATTCCTGTTAAACAAATTTCTAATCTCTCTTCGAAATCGAAGCGTTATATTCTGAGAGATAGTAAATATAAATTTTTAACTGTTTTACATATTTCACAACATCGTAACTTTCTAATTATCTAGTGAATTATTCCCATACGAAATAAATATAATTCAATGCGATATATAATGAGAATAGGAGCGTTGAAAAAAGCTTTACGACGTTGATCAATTATTTTACACATAAGTTGTACTTCTACCCAGCTATTACTCAATTTCAGCTAACTATTTCTTCATTTCAAACTTTGATTTACTGTCGGCTTGTGTAATTATAAGATAATAGCGTTACAACAACAGCCTTTTAGAATTGTTTCAAATACCTCGTTTCAAGCATTAATCAAGTATTAATTACCGGTTTCTCTATCGACCACTTTCTGTGGTTTACCACTTAACGAAGAAATCAGGCTTCTACGGATTTGAAAGCACGTGAAAAGGGCACGTGCTTGTTACTCGATGTATCGTGTCTACCTTAAAAACGAAGCCAGTGTCACGCTCGAGTTGTACACTGTTGCTCCAGAATGTTTGTCGCTACAATAAAACGTCTGTATAAGAACGGTTGGCCTATACGTTTCAGTATCGGTGCATCGAGACAAATTCGATAAAATCTGATGCAGTCGAACAAGATTGGTTTTGCAGTTCAGTTACTAAAATCTTCAGCTTTTTTACATTTCTTGGAAATGTGATTACACGACTACATGGAGGGATTAAAGAATGTCTTCACAAAAATTAACTTAGATCAATATCTGTAACATTCCTCGCTATCATTTAGCGTATTTATTTATTTATTTATTTATTTAGCGTAAGTCAAACGTGACATTATACGTATAATTTCTTGCGCTCTTATCGCGATCTATTGTTTCAGATTATGTAATTCTTGCAAGTTTTTTTGCGCTATGGCAGGACGTTTGGCATGTATAATCTCTGGAAACAGGAGACTATTATTTTCGAGGTTTCGACAAAAATGTAAACGACATAAGAGGCCCTGGTTCGCGACAAGCTAGAAACGGGCGGCATGTTGCACAAGTTTTATCTGGAGTCGGATCGCAGCAACAATAATCGATCGAGTCGACAATGGAGAAAGTTGGGCGGGTGCGAGTGATGGAATCACGAGAAGTTGGGCTTCAACGGAATAACCGTACTATGCTAGTTTCCGGTTCTAAGCCTTTGGTATTCTACGTATTTCTTCGAGATAACCCACGGCCGAGATGTCTTGGAGTTTCTCTTGTCGCAAGAAATAGCTTCCCTATGTTCGTATGTATATTTTGCAGAAAGAACGTGCAAGACTCGCTACCGAGTATATTAACAAACCAATTAAAAGCCTTGCTTTATATCCTTAACTGTTAAACGACGTGAGAAAATTCTTTTCACATATTAGATAACACGATGACGACATAGAAAATATTTTTATTGAAAATTTTAATTCAAACTGGTATGAGGAAGAGACTCTTAAAAAATAATTCATACGTAATGAGAATTTTTTCTCGGTCGGTTACGAAGGAATTTGTATTTCCTCGTACGTTCAGAGAATTCTGCTAAATGTAAGACGTTAATGGGTCGCAGAAAAATGCTTTGGGAGACTCGTTCCCATTCCGCGGTATTTGAATGAAAACAATTCCCTTTTCATCTACTTGGTCGCACCAATTACCATGGAATTTCACAATTTTTTCGCAAGGACATTGCGCATACTTCTGTAGGCATTGTAACTGGGGAGTGCAAGTGTCGGGAAGTTTTCTTTAGTTACTACAAAGTAGGCGACAAACTTAATAAATGAGAAAATACGATGGAAATAATGTAAAATGAAGTTGACCCCAAAAGGTGATTTAAAAAATAATTAGTAATAATCACGCGTAATAAAAACAAAAAGGAAAAATAATTTACATGACAGATGCGGTTAAAAGAATTATTGTGACCTATTGTGAGAGTCGTAAAAGTGTTACAATTAATCTTAATTGAGAAAACCTAGTATTGTGCGAGTGTTGATCGTCGTCGCTTGAAACCTAGATGTTAAAGCCTAGATGTTAGATACGATCTGATTCACATTACTTTCTTGGCGTTATTGTGTATCGTACAATGCTCGCCAGACAAACACCGAACAAATTATACGTATTTATTTACACTAGTTAAAAATTAGGAATGACAATAAATGTCGCCTTTTCTCCACAAAAACTAACATTTTAAATAGGCAAATCCGGAATCATACTTGAAAATAAGGTGTTGTTGATAACAGAGGATCAGGGCTTGGCGTGTTCTTAATTACTCGAAAGAAAAGAATTACATTGGAAACTGAGTTGCATTGTTTGCAGAAGTTACCGTGATTCGTTGACGAATATGCACGCGATATTTACATCAAGATTGTTCAAAGGTATTCCGTTGCTTCGGGTACACGTTCCGCAGGAAGTGTCGACATGATTGTGACCCGGTTATACGTTCGAGAGTC
This sequence comes from Bombus impatiens, assembly GCF_000188095.3. Classification (NCBI taxonomy): domain Eukaryota; kingdom Metazoa; phylum Arthropoda; class Insecta; order Hymenoptera; family Apidae; genus Bombus; species Bombus impatiens. The sequence continues at coordinate 890,092 of NT_177388.1, forward strand.
GAGAAATCGCACGGGCGAATCGTAAATCTGCTTGCAGGAAATTGCATGCACCGTTGTTGTAGAATCTCTTACGAGTAGTTAAGTATCCTATAAACGGAATATTACTTTTTTTAAACGCTTATCAATCGAAGAAGGTGAAAAGAAATATTGTTAATTCATTAAGGATTAACATCGAGTTCGTGACATTTTATTTACGATCTTTTCAGTCAATTTATGTTATTGAATTCTGTTTTCAATGCGTGATTATAATACGTATATGCGTATAGTAATTATGACATGTGACGAATAGTAGGATTCCGTGAAATATCTATTATTGTTGGTAAAACAATATGCAAGTTACTTTACTCGTGATTTTCCATAATGCTGCGTTCACTGTTTGGTCATTTAGTGAGTTAATTATAAATCATATTTTATTTTGCAATAAATTTCGAACAACATTGATTATTCTGCTAGACTTGCTTCTTTATGGCTCAGTAAAATCGATATGTTCAAGAGGACTGGGTTTCCGTGACCGAGTAAAAGTATAGCTCAGGGAATATTCGAAAGCAATTAAGCGTACCCGTCACTCTTCATTGCGAACGTTGACGGGGTCAACGATCGTTCGTTGTATCGCATGATTCACAGGAGTCAGAAAAACGGAAAATGCATCTGTATCGTTAATCGACGACTATAACGGTGCTAACGCTGTTCCATGATTTCCATTACTTCGTTACGGACATCAAACTGTAATTACCGCGAAAGTTTATCAATGCGAGAAATCCTCGAGGCTTCCTGATGACGTGTCCCTCTTTCCATCTATTGAAATCCCTAGATTTTATACAAGGAGTTGTTACTATTGTAAAATTATACTATTATTACTATATAAAATTATTAAAAGTACTAACAGGAAACAAAGAATCCTTATTTAGAACTTTAGTTTAATATTATATTGCAGTTACGTTTACAACAAACTTTACTTTCACGTCATATTTCATAGTATCGGTATCGCTCTTTTACTAAGTAAGGAATGAAAAATAAAAGTATGTATCGTAGCTGTGTTCGAAAAACATTTGATCATTAAAGTGTTAAGGTGAAAGGCGCGTCAAACATCGTTAGCTTTGCAAAAGAAATCTAAAAAAGAAGGTGAATGTTGATTGAGGCAACAGATCACAGGCTAGAGTTGGTGACAAGATGACAGCGATACGGTACTCGTATGGTACTCAGCTGCTAATGACTTTAAAGCATGCGCTTAGACTTTTCGTCTTGCTCCTATATTTTCTCATCGTCTTGGGACTGAGTTATTTGAGCACACCTTGAACAAGCCTTCTGTATTTTTAGTATTTTGCCGTAATTACACTAATGTCTTTGTGGATCGGTGAAACTTTAAGAAATAATCTTTTAGATATAAGCCCAAACATTTTTTTTCTTGTACGATAAAACGTTAAAACTTGTAACAAACTGATAATAATCGATATTATCAAAAGATAGTACAATTTAGTTATAATTAAATTCCTTTTATAGCAAAAGAATCATTCTTAATGAGTGAAGTGTCGTTATAAAAAGTTGACGCGTTAGTTTTGTGCGATTCGAGCCTGCAGGGTCTGGATTAATAACGATTCCAGGTTAGAAAGTTAAATCACTATACCGAAACAGTAGTGAATTGTTTCACTTTTTTTCTGTCTAGACAGCACGTGACATTACGAATTCGTGAGATGAGGTGCAGCCGCGTGATGATTATCAAATTAGAGGAAAGTTAAGAAAGTTAATCTACTATTCGGTCGATATAACACCGACAACACCAGCTTCACTTTCATTCCGTTACGACCGTATTATGACAAGTCCAGCCATTCGTTTCGACTTGCTTCACGAGTCACGGATTACTGAACTAGAACCGTGAATTTTAAGTCGTCAGAATCGCGCAATCGACGTTATGATCATCGAGATAAAGAATAACAATTTTTGCGAATTTATTCGAGACTCAAAAAAATTAAAGAATAAAAATTGATCAGCGGATTTGATATTTATTGAATTAAGTATTGCTATTTTATTATGAAACTTCTATAATTACAGATAACATGATGTTTTCGTTTTTGATACTAAATCTTATCTCATTGAGCCTAGTATTCTTAGGTGGAAGAAAAAATATCAGAGAAAATATAATTTTCGTATGGAACTCAAGAAAGTAAAAAGTTAGAATGTGCGCGCTAACATATCATTAAGATTCTACAAATTACGAAAACTGTTAGTTGAATCGTAAGAGGAAAGAACTTTATTGCTAAATGGTTGAGTAACTAACAATTTTCTAAAAAAATTTACTTTTTTTGTTGTGGCATTATTATACTTATATACGTTTATAGACGCTTATAAATTGATGATATGAAACTTTTTAAACTAAGAAATTTAATTTCGTTACTGGAAACATTATTAAGTTGAAAAAGTATTAAAGCAGAAAGATCTACAGCAAAATTTTCTTTGAACTGATCACGAATTTCCTTAGATCCGATACAAAATTACCTGTTCCCTTCACTTCCGCGGAACTTCCTCGATAAAATAGACATGCTAAAACCTTATGAAAGACAACGAAAGTATTTCCGATGGTGTTGCACGAAACACGCATGCTATGTAAATTAAGCCGATGCACGAAACTATGTAGACGCGAGTTAGGTTCGCGCTCACGAAGATTCGTGGAATGTAGACCTCTCTACTTGAAGTTACACGAGCGTGCAGCCAGATATTTTATCGCTTATTGTCCTCTATTTTATACACAATCCATTGTGTAAACCATATTTGGAAATCATGAGAAATCATGAGCCTTACTTGAATACAGGGAAAGGATTATGGGACTTTCTAATTAGCAGAGAATACCGTTCTGCTTCAAATGCATGTATCTAATGGGAATCGTCCGAGATGTATATTTCTCAGTTTTCTGAAAATTTTCTGAAAGTTCTTCAGGATCGTTATTCGAAACTCGTTCAAAATTTTAATACGATAAAAGATATGCTAATATATATAATATATCTCATACGATAATAAGGCATAATAATACGATCTGTGATGAGCAATCTTTTTTGTTGGTTTTTATTTTATAAATGGACTGTAGACGTTTGTGAAAATTCATTTATGGACGCAAAACACGAACAAATTTAATTTTGTTTACAATTATGCCTGACATTTTATGTCTGACATACTTAAAATTACAAATTAACGAACGTTAAAAATGGCCAGTAATTCGTTTGACAACAGATTAATCATCAAACAAATCGATATTTGCAACGCAAGTAACACTACCGTACACTACTCATACATCAATGCAACTACAAAGAGACTTTTTTCCAATCTACACTCCAGCACCACCCACATTGAATTTACATTTCCACTGTTCTCTCAGCTCCCACTCAAATTGTAGTACGCGAACATACTATACACCTAACTTAGATCACCCTTATAAGGCTATCTAAATTATATCGTCAATCTGTATAACCAGTTAGATCGATTACCGTTTAATTTGTCCCGGTACCGTTCAAAAATTCTTTATCGGTTAACTTTCCGGGTCATTTCTCGCCGATGAGGGGCGAAACCTGATAAGAATCTGCCACGGAAAGTGATCGATCCAAGCATCTCGAAAATTGAAAACGACGATCCCGAAAGGTTGGCTAGCCGGTTCCATGGAATTCAGAAGGGCTATCTGTATATTCTATTCCTTCGGTTCCGTGCAATTATAAATAGAATCGTCGTGACGGCGTGGAACTATAAATTGTCGCTTTGTGATTTAACGCGCGCGTTACGCGTTTATCGGCGAAACGATCTACGCGTCCACTAGGTATGTAGCTGTCATAGATCGCGATCGAGAACTCCTGGTGCGAGGTTCATAGCTGGGGTTGCGCCGTACGCTGCAATTAGGATAAATCGATGCAACCGACGTGCAACGCCGACATAAGCGGGCCCCGATTATGTGCGGAATAATACGATCGTTCACGCTGTTTCATTTCAATGTCGAACTGTTAAAAACCTCAGAAAAAGTATGACAGTAATTTATTAATTGTTTCTTTTGTTATCACCCTGTGGAAGCATAGTTGCCATGAAAGAATGTTTCCACGTTGAAAGTTTAATGGGTTTATGTGTGTCTATGTATAAACTCTTTTCATCTGCCATATAAATTGTCGTAATTTTTACTATCCTCTACGACATACCAATAAACAAGTGGGTTTTCTCCCGAAAGAGTGGTTTGAATTTCAAAAAGAAGTTTTCTGAAGCTTCCTTTAAATGAGAAAGTAGAATTCACTTGTACAATTCTAATGATAATATCCATGATACGATCACACGACATTAAAAGATGGAGAATCTCATAAAGCCTAACGATAAAAACTCGTACCATCTAACCTTGAGTTTTTGTCCTATTTACGCCTAGAATTTGTTGTCTCGGTGATGATCCATCGTTTCTCGGAGCTCGATCGTTGCACATCGCGCTGAGTCGAGATTCGTTTCGCGATACTCACCAGCGTCTACACAGCCACGATAACACGACGCTAAGCAATGTCACTGACAGCGGACACTTTTTGCTTGGCCGCTTCTCTATGTCGACGTATAAATCCTGCGGGGCGTGATCGTTATTTCAGCAAGCTGCCCCAGCCTCTTTGTTTTGCTCTTGTCCTTCCCGATGTTTGTCGTGTCGCTTTTGATTCTTTCACATCTCGCTGCCTCTCGTAAACCCTCACTCGTGTATAGTCACGTCCGACCGGACTGCTATGCCTCGATAGTTTGTATCAATGACAGTCGTTAGTGCCGTCATTTCTTCTCCAAGATTTATTGGCACCAATGTCCTCCGTATACTGATTTGTCTAGGTCAGACTACTGATAATTCGTAGCACAGTGTCAGTGGTTAACGGTACTTTTTAATTATGTCGATCGACGGATCGACCATTCGTTCTAATCCGATTTCGAACGTGAGCTGTCACTCGATAAACCGATGTTCGATGGAATGCAATATTATCTTGATTGCTGGTTGAATGTAATTATAGGCAAACCTTTTTTTTATTTCAAGCCGTTAGCTGGTTTATTAATGTAGAGCACATGATAAGTATATAAACGTAGAGTACATGATGAGCTTTTAAAAATTCAGAAGAAGAGATCGGATGTTTAAACTGGATCGATTGCAAATGGAAGGGGATTTCTATAATACACGTAAGGATTGGGATTTATGAGATCACGTAGAAAGATTGCTTGCCAATTACCGATAGATTCTTATATATATGTATATTTATAGCATAAATTTCACAAATATTATTATTCAACGATATCTTGGATAGAATAGCTAAGTGGCGACATTGTGTTTTGAAATTCGTCACGTCACACATCAATATTTGCATTTTATATCAAAATATGTCCATGATCATGGAATAAAAATTATCGAAACTTACAAATAAGTTCAATATATCACAATCAATATATTACATTAATACTTTTGCGTCTCTAAAATTTTTTTCAAGTTTTTCAAGAAAAATCGCTCAGAAATCGAAATAAAATTATTATCGATGTTGTGTAAGAATGTGTGCGGATTTGATCCAGCGTCGTATTAAAGCAATCAAGAAGTATCGTAGAATTATTAGAGCTGTTATAAAGTTAATACTCTGAACTTACAATTGTAAAGAGTTATCAAATATGTCTCGTTTGATTTTTATCTAAGATCTATCTGATCTTATTCTATCTGATCTAAGACTCTGTTTGCCCCAACCCTCTAAACATTAATAAATATGAATAGAAGATCCGAAGCTTGACGACCATGGTTACGAATAACAGTGATTTTTCACCTCCAATTACGACAAATTATACGCGTATGATTGTTCTGCTTATGCAGCCCCCCTCACATTTCTTTCCTTTTCGACGAACCGAACAAAGAACTCGAGGGAATCGTAGTCAGTGGGTGGCGTCTGTTTCGTGACGTCGACGTTTACGATGGATTCAGCCTTCGGCCCGCGGGATAATCATCAGGGTCGCTTTCGTACACACAGAACCACCAAGAGGTCGAAGGCAACTATGCAAATTGGTCTGGTCTCTACGTCTCTCTCGTGGACCTCAACGCTCGGTTATTTGAGGTTTGTTATATCCCGCCGTAGGATTTCCCCTCCACATACCTGCACGAAAATTAGTCACCTCAAAGACAGGTAGTGATATTTACACGGTTCTTGTATCACCCTCCTGTGAATGTTAGTGTAAACCTCGATAGACTATGTTCCTTGGCTACCAACCTTGCATTTTCAAGTGTTTGATAAATTTATGTCACGTGTATAAATTTCTTTCACTACTGTTCTTGCGCCAGAAGAAATATTTGAGGTTCGTATTTTGCAGTAATTTGCATAAAATAGCAGCAGAGTCTAGGTAATTGCAGTTACTCGCTGTTTAAGAACGCTCTTCCGGGGAATGGTAAACGTAACAGAAGCGATCATTGTTACAGCGAGTACATAAATTTATAAATGCAACTAACAATGCCCGATTATAAATTCAACTTTCCCTCCACTATTTCCTCAACTATGTCCATTTTTGCTTATTATTACTTACTTTTTGTTTTTTTCAACAAGAGCTTGTTAATTTACTTCGCGTATTATGAAATTCTGCCTTTAAAGTACATTGAATAAATATTTGTTCAATTCGAACAAAACGATACGCAGTCGTGAAACGATGTTTGAAGCGTACACGAGTTGTTACGTTCGATGTAACGAAGAATAATAAAAAGAAGGGAAGATCGTTAACAAAAACTTTCAGCGAACTGTTGTTGGATCTTTTGATATAACTGGGTTTTATGCGTGCACAGACAAATACATAAATGTGCCGGTGGATCATAACAAGGCATGCGAACCGACGGTATTCTCGATGCGCGGCCCCTCTATTTCCGTCCGGCACTGGAATCCGCGTCGAATTCTATCATCCTTGTTTTCTCGTCTTTCTCTCCTTTCCGCCACCGGTGCACAACATTCAACCTTCCTATGGATCTGTTATGTATTCATACGAGATACAGGAAGATAGGGAGGCAGACAGATAGATCGCCGCATTTCATGATCAAGGGCCAAAGATCTCCGTTAACGTGTTCACAGAAACAGAAGAGAACGCAATATAGGGTGGAACGTGGGTTTCATGATTGTTGAATGATTTATCGATCCTTCGAATATAAACGTCGAAATGGAAGTACAGTTAGAGGCCTCGAGTCTCGAGAGAGCTGCTCAAATTCCCGAGCTATAGCCAAGAGACAGATGAGTAAAAAATTTCTTGCGCGTTTATCGTATCAAATAGAAAAATTTTGTTCTAAAGATAATTTATATTTTCGTCCCACATTTTTAAATTAATATCAAATTTTACCGGTATAATCGCAATAGTTGAATCATTGATGAAGTTTCAGAGTATCAGAACCTAATTCTATAGTCAAGTGTCGAGTATAGTACTTTTGTGAGTTACTCTAGTTTCGATGTACTTTACCTACCGATAAATCATAATTTCGTATGAAAGAAACCCGACGTTTCGATAGATCTAAAGATTATTTTTCATAGCCACTCTACAACAATTGTATCAACAATTTGGCTCGTCGAAATAGATCAGATCATCGTTAAAGAGATCGGCATTTTGTTTGAAACAAGCGAAAGATGTTCAAGTGGTTACGTCGCGTAAGAATTGGGCGGTGCCTACGCGGACGTCAATTTGCATCACGCTATAATCAAAGGAGAGAGATTTGCGAGCATATACTCGAGTCGTTGAGCGAAAAATCATGAGAATAGTCGTATATTCGTGCGAAATAGCCACGGAAGAAAGATTGGAAAAGTGAGAAGAGGGAAATAGCCACTTCATCGGCAACACTGGCCAATTAGTTCGGTGGATGCGTTAAATCTGTCGTGTCCGGGCCGTTAGCGAGATTCTCATGTTTTCTGCTCGGCTCGTGCTACTACGGGAGGGACGAAATGCGCGTCGACTAAACAGCTGTGAGAGATAATCATGCGCCAACAGCATTACTAATACGAGGAAATGTAAGAATCCAACTGATTCTATCCATAACTGTCTCCCCTCGCGTTCTTCGTGTTGCAAAATAAATTAGCGACACAGGATCAGAATCTTTCTTAATCCGTATTCTTGCGTCTTATCTTTTTAAATAAGCTTCAATTTTAAAATACCGATTCAATCGTTCAATCATTTCGAGTCAACGAAGATTCATATTCTTCCGTCTCTTTTTAATTTTCTGATATACGTAACATCACTTGTTCCCTCTTCGATATCTTTCAGAGAAAGTAACAAAACTGGTCCCATGAAAGAATTCGAGAACGACGTAAAAGATGCATAAACGCATAAATATATTTAAAATCCTCTAATTTCTCTACGAGTGCGCGGTGAGCAATTTGTGCAACACGGGCAGAGGGAATAACGAAGGGAGAAAAAGTGGCAAACAAGGGGTGAACAACTGTTATCTTGCATCTTTCCGCGAAATCTTGGTCCCTGACCCGCACTCGAGATTTACGCAAGGTGGTGCGCGCGTGTGCTGTGCGGTACTATTTCGAGGCCAATTTACGGATTCCGTGAGAAAAGTAGAGAGCCTGCTCTGTCACCCTTCGCACCATGAAGAAGTCTACACGATTTTCTCGCCTCCTAGCTCCTCTCATCGGCCCGTACGTTGTGAAAACGACGAATGTGTCCGTTTCTCACTCGTGCGTGGCACGCGACTTTATGGAGACACACGGCGCCGCGCTGTTAGCCGCGTTGCGACTCGCCCGATACGAGATCAATTTTTGCCTAGTTAAAATTACAATCCAATTGTCAATCCAGACGCTCGCTGCATGTGCTAAAACGAATGCTTTTACTGATAGTTTCAGGTTACTCTGGCGTGTGTTTTGGGTTGATGTTGATCAGTTCGGTGATGAAGAAATGAGAATTTTAACGTTTTCATTGTGGTTCGTCATTATAGTTGTTGACATTTTCTTCAAATAATAATTGTGCATTTATGGGTATAAAATGATTTTTTGTATTGTAAAAACAACAAAATTGGAGCATATATTGATACAAGAAATATTTAGAGATACGTGTTTTCTAATAAAGCATTCTTTTATCAGATTCTACATTTCATTTTCATAGCATCAAACTTTTGTGGTCACATGGAGATACTACTACTATGATGTAGTATATTTCAATTGATTGCGGTCGCCAGGGCAAAATATATAAAATTCGCGTAGCAGTCGACGTTTTAACCGGTAAAATCGGTTATCCACAGCCTAAAAATTGATTGGATGCTACGCATCGAGTCGCTTCGATATTACGTAATACTGGCTGCCTCGGAGTCGTTCTCGCGAAATGCTCGGCCGCAAATATCGCCCACGAGAGAAAGAGAGAACCAGGGGAAGAGCTTCGTTCGTTACACACGCTGTGCTGTCGCGATCTGGTGACAGGGACTAATACTCCTATCCAACGCACACGACTGACGGATGGCCACGACTAATCTGCTGCGGGGGGATTAGCGCGGTGCTATTATCAACTAATTTAGGTATCGTTGGAATGTCGACAGGTGTTGCTTTACGATCATTTTTCCATCATTGAAACACGCGCTTTATTAGACGATTTTTCATGATTTCTTTTGAAACGATTTTTATACTTATTTTTCCTTTAGATAGTGGTACTTGTATTTATTTTAATGCTATGTCACTGCTTTAATACCAATCTGAATTCCCTCTTTATATACTATTAATCTGTTTTATAGATTTAGATTCTATATCCAACGAATGACTATTTCTAATTAAATCATTGCTGATCCTTGATGTACTCAATGCCAGAGTTAATGGAAATAATGGAGTCGAGCAGGACAATAGATTTAGGATATCTTTAGTATCTTGCTCTCTCAATGCGAGTTAATTTATTCTACTACTCACTTTTGAACATTGTACACGGGAATAGTATCCTTTATGGGAGTGACGAATAACTCCACGAATAATCTAGTGCTAAAGGATTAGTAGAGGGCTATTATCAAATAATTCGGTCGTCCCGTGAAACCCGACAGGTGTGGTTTATTAGCCATTTAGTCGGTTACTCGAGAAGTTTGCAATTGGTCGTGAGCCTTTTGATGTTTGCAGAACTCGTGTGATATCACTCTAACGTTTATCTCGCGTAGTAGTTGTTTCATAAATAAATAACAAATTACATCTGCGTGTATATATACATATACTCGTCAGAAGTACAGTTAGTATTGGCATGCTGTTTAATTGAGCGTATACTCTGTAAAGTTTACGTCTACGTAGGTACTATAATTCGTGAGAGTTATAATTTACATACGGTTTACAGTTAAAAACACTCTTAAAAATCGAGACTCGGCAGAGCTTTCCATGTTTGTCGTTAACCTGGTATATGAAACGCACATTAAATGCATTAGGTCAAAAATTTTTTAACTATAGCTTGAAGATGCAAAGGTGGTAAAAGCGGTAAGTTACGTTGTACATAGCAAACGAATCGACAGCTCTGACATTTCTCAATTCGTTTACTATAAAACCGTACCAATATTTAATTTGAAGTTATATTTACGTATCTACGGAATAGCATGGGTATAACTCGAAATACGGATTCGTGTCACCGCTTGACTAATATTCCTACTTGTTACGTATAACTGACAGATAGTCTCTAGCTAATCCGCCTTGAGGATTAGCGGAGAATTATTGTTGAACTAATAATTTTGGCACGGCGGAAACTCTGACAGCTGCTTCATTTTCTTGGGACAAACAACGGCAATATCTTGCATTTATGTACTCGTTTCTAATAACTGTAAAATGCATTATTCGTTTCACGACTTCATTATAATTTTACACCTATTTTATAACGACATTCTTAACCCCAAAAAAGCATGTGCTGATTTTTTAGATTTAGAAGTTTATTACGAAATTAATTTTTTAAGTGAAAGTCAAATATACTAGTTTCGAATATGATTACAACGGAAGCAAATAAGGTTTGGAGAAATTACGTGGCAAATGACAGTAATTTTCTGGACGGATCTAAGCGCGAAATGGTGAAAGCGGAATCACAACCTTTTGCCGCGGCAGAACGTTGACCTGTCGTTCTTTTTTCTATGTCGGTTTTGTTGTAATCGCGAAATTGCAAAACATTTCTCGTCTCTCTCAAAAAAATTTTAAATTATTTTACTTAAATACAATAAAGGTCAGACAAATTCGCGATCCAGTCTCAATATTCAATGGAAATGTCAAAATCTTTTATATAAGATCTTTTTTTATCTTTTTTTATAGAAATCTTTTTTTATAGAATGTATACACGACAGCTTCCGATAAGTGTTCAGATAATATGCTGAGCGACTGTAATTCTTTATTTCTCCGCGTCAATTGTCAATTCTCGCGTTCGACGGTCAAAGGCAAACGATGTACTTTGTGGTTTCGTATTCTAATGGTTTTCTTGAAAGATCGTTCGATGTACGAACAGTTAAGCCCACGAAGAACATATCTTTTACGTGTTGCACTGTTACACGGTCGCCCGCAGGTGTAGGCTGCCATCCAATTAGCTACAGGTTGATGATTTTGCCAGGCATGCTCGATGGATCCGCTAATTCTAACCTACCAACGACCGAGATTGGCGAGTTAAATTGCATCGAGCGCGCCCGTACGTTTGTAAACGAACTTACGGTACACGCGTTTACTTTGAAATCTACCTATATAATTACTTATCGTATTTGACCATCTTACGAATATTGAATCGGTCTCCATATTGTCAGAGTAAATCTCAGCTTTACGCTCGAATCGATGTTACATTAAGAATAGAATAAATTCTGTGATGTTCTAGGACTGTATGGTCAATCTCTGACTTTTCATTTCTCGAGTTCCGTACAGGCAGTAATAATTTCTAATATTTGACTTAGGAAATAACTGAGGCGATTAGAGTGGTTACCCGCTAAGTGAAAGATTCGAGTTCAATGCTCAACGTAACAACTCACATTTACACGCAACTGTATAGAAAATTTCCTTGTAGAGAGAAAGGGAATTGTACTTTCTTGAATCGAGTATTTGAAGATAGTCGCAGTCGAAGTTAGTTAATAATTATATTATCAGATATCGATTTACAGTTATTTTATTAAATATTTAGAACACAGGAAACAAGGATCCCTTCGTTACCTTCAGATATGGTGAAATTTCAGTTACGATTTAGGATTTTATGGAATTCAGTGAATACGTAGTCCTTTGATTTTCCGTGCTACCTATTATTTTTCGTATACGTCATAAACGTTTAGATAATTGGATTTACAATCAGTAAGAATTTCGAAGCCGTATTTTTTTAGCCTGTAAGAAAAGTAATAGAAATACTCTTTGGATGGTTTTACGATAATATCGTAAAATTTAACTATAATTTTTCCAAAAGCATACATTTAAGTATCTTTTAATTTATTACTTAACCGGGCACTAACTGAAATTTCATTAATAAGTTCACACGAGTGAAATTCTAACGTGTATAGTTTATGTCGTCAGCGGAAACGTTTCGGTATACTTTTTATTCGAACGTCACCCGGCTAGACGTCCGCAATGCGGCCACCAGTTATAAATAACGTAATTGCAGAACTTGACGGAGATAGTGCAGGTAAATTCCACTGCCCCTATTTCTTCCCTCGGAGGTATGTATACTCGCGGGCTCCACCTACTTCCACATCCGGCCCTAAGTACCGCGGATCAGTCTCAACTCACTGACCTAGCCCTCCAGGCACGTATAATTCCAAGATATTATGCGTCAGTATGTTTCTCGTACCCGTAGATTATGACTTCCGTGCACGTGCTTAAGATAAACTCATCTACACGCGCCTATCCTGAAATTTTATTTATTATCAGAATATCGAATGCGCTCGATATTCATTTTTCTTATACCGCTTGATTTCCATTAACTTTCATCGTAACGATTACCTTTCTGCCGTGGTATTCGCTTATGTTCATTAAGGTAGTCTTTTTATTTCGAATTTTACCAAGTTGTTAATAATTCATTACGTTCTAGTGCATCGTACCACATATTCACGTTATTGCTTTTTATTGAATAATTATTTTCGCTTTTTGCTACGTGAGAGATTATACTTTTAAATTCATTTCTCCGATCATACATAGGTATTCTCCAAGTAATTTTGCTAATAGTATAAGTATTATCTTTCACTATGCTGCAATTAGAGAATGATGCAATAATCTTGTTGCATTATTTAAATCATTTTCGATTTAACACATTTTCTTAAAAAGCATGGCTACTCCATTTAAGAAATTACATAGAAGCATCTTTGTTTTAAATAATGTTTCAACGTACTGTCCGTTGTATTCTTTTTATCTCCTTTTTACGTTATTTACAGTTAGATGATTGAAGAGATACAACGTATGCAAGAGATGCAACATAGTTAATATAATTCTTCGGTTCAATTTTATACTAAATTTTCTTGCCAAATTATTGCAAGCTTGTTTATTTGTTAAAATTAAGAGTGAGATTGAAACATAAAAGATCACAATTATTAAAGTAACATCGCTCTGTAATTACATCTGCGCCTAAAAAACACTATATCTCTCAACAATTCTATTATATAATTTTATCTTTCTCCTTCTCGCCATTTCGTCTTTATATTTCCTGCTTATTAATACAGCTCAAGTGTAATATTACGCTCATTAGCCAATTTGTAGGCGATTATAGTCAATTTCATAGCGGTGAGAGACCAACAATTAATTCAACATTGAGTTCGTACGCGGCGCGAATTAAAAATAACATCTTACATTGCAACACGTGGCTAAGATGACGTTTCAATTTCTTCTTGAAACGCACACAGCCGACTCTCCCTACGCACTGTTCCACGACGAGAGCACTTCATACGGCATAGAGAAATATCCTCGGTTGTTATATTCGGGAAAAACTTCAACATCTCACCCACGCTCTCGCGTAGGTGCTTATTGCGCTCCCGTAATATCAACGCAACGATGGAACGTCACGAGTAGCGAGATGGCCATTCAAATATCCGCACTCGCGAGTTTCCGATAGGGGTCGTCGCCACGAAACTTCGCAACTTTCATGTAATATTCAGATCTCGAAACTTTAAATGTGTCCCGAGAAATTCGATGATCTCGCGAATCTCGGTTCTGTACCAACGCATTTTTATTCAAATCGTTCGCAGAATGATGATTTTTGTATTCATGCGGTTGAGCATTCTTTTTAGGTTTCGTAAGGATCAAAAGACCATAATTAACGCGTTCGCTGCGGATTCTATTTTGAATTCAGTATTTGAGAACAATTTAGCAAAATATTGTGCCATTAAAAATATTTATTTCCAGATATTTTACGGACATGTCATCGAATAAATTTTTGGCAATATCTGCCTCTGTTTCGTGAAACTTAGTATGTACGATCTGGATTATTATAAAATATTGTTTCTTATATTCAAGTCAGTACTATATGCATAAGACATAAGAATGTGTTAACTTGTTTCTAACTTATTTTTTGTCATGCTGGTTAGGTTAGGTTCAATTCAGAGCTCTATCAAGAATCGAAGATATATCTATACGTCAGGTGAATCCTCGAATCGTTTTTACGTATATCGAACTGGGCGCACCCACTGAATTACGAGGTCGATGCCTGCTTTGGCAGACGACCAGAGGTTCGAAAAATGAAATTGAGAGCTGCGCATGTTGCTTCATTATTCTTTTATTTTATCGCAGTCGTACTTTTGAGATTATTTCTTAGTCATTTCCCGCTTATTTTTCTTGCCTTAAATGATTCTGTATAGAAAATCTGGAGTTATTAATTCTATAAACTTCCTAGAAATTTTAGTAAAAAATTGGTATACGGTAGAAATACTCGTCTTAAGTATACAGTAAGCCTTAGATATGGTTCCATTGAATATTCAAGTTAATTAACTGCTGTAACTGATAATTAACTGTTCAAATGTTTCAGACGTTATAAATATAGTCATGATATTCGAGTCTCATAACAGTGGTAATGACGCCTTGAAAACAGCAGGCTTTTCCGGCTCACGCCGCCTCTCACGCATACCGTACGCAAACGAAACAATTCTCCCTCCAAAATAATTCTTTCCTGTTCACTTACGATCTCCTTTCTCGCGTCTCGGAAAGCCGAGGCCGCGGCCTCATACTCTTTCGGTCATTAGCTCGGCCATATCTCTGCTCCCACCGCACTCTTACATACTATTTGCATCCGACGTAAGTCCCGACGGAATTCGTAGCCTCACCGTGGCCGTTGCAGAATGCAGCCGGCGCGGCGCAAGTGCATACTTCGCGGCGCCCGCCCTAATCATCCCCAGCCGCGATGCTCTCTCCGATCTCACTTACCCACTTACTTAGTGCGCGTATTTTCGGTCCTTGAGATGTCGAACAGACATACGATGATCCAACTATTTGAATCACGCGCCACTCAAGGACACGAATCGCAGCAATATCAAAGATGGATCATTTCGTATCGAGAGCCTGTTATTTTACGAGGGCTACGTAACATCCATCTAGCTCTTTTGAGATCATTAAGGAGGATCAGTAGGAGCGTTATCTTTATGGATGTGGAAGTGATATTGAATATCGATCGACTGATCGTTCTAAAAGTAATTCTATCGTGATATGTTAAGTAGTTGGATTGTAACGCGCGTTTATTAGGATTTAACGAGGCACACATTTAATATTCTTTTCTTGATACAGTTTTACAGCCTATAAAATTTTGTGGAAGAGAATATGAGTGTTTCATAATTATCACATTATCGTGTTACCTATCATGTTACTTAAATTATCATGTTACCAAAAGATAAAGGAAGCATTTTTAATTGTATATGTATTTAATGAACACTGAATTTGTCTCAAGTATGTTAAACCTCAGCTTAATTCTAAATTTCCAAATTCTCTTAACATGCAGAAATGGTTGGTATTCGAAGCTTAACACGGCAGGGATATTACGACTACTCACTGAGATCGTATTTATATTAGTTATTGTACGCTGCTTTTAAACAAAATGCAAATAGGATGCTCATAGGATTTTCAAGTACCCGCATAGTTTCGTCATGTTACATCCTATTACAATAAATGATCTGGAACATATTGCAGTAATCTAATGTGAGGTTTCTAAGCAACCTGAAATGAAAAACATTCGATTAACTAGTTTGCTCAAATTAATCTCATTACAAATTAAATTCCTATTCAAATAATTGTATATTTCAAAATATTAACCCCAATTCTGCGCCCTCAAATGCTAATATACTCGTACGAACAACAAATTCTATTAAATCAAACCATAAAATTCCCCATAGTAAAGAATGATAAATATTGATTTAAAAGCCAGTTTATTACAAGTATTTACGATATAACCGAGTTGTTGCATTTCCAAACTAACGATTTTACTCGATCTTCTCGTCTCATTTTCAGTTCGTTGAACCCGATTAAAAAAGTATCATAAACTTACAGTTAAAAATATTTGACTGTTTTTACGAATACCATTTCTCTCTAACAAAATGCGGCCGAATAAAACAAACGAAAACAAGGAAACCTTCGTCAGGTTCATAGCGATGGCGGAGAGAATCTCTTTATCAGATGGGAAGCTTGATGGAGGGCACTGTTTAAACAGCATACCGCGTTGGCTGTCACGATGCCATTTGCGAATGGCATAGCGTCAAACGCAGACTGCGTGTAACCGCGATCTCGTATCTCGGCGAGAGGTTCTCATATCCCTTGTGTATTTCGTTCGTTGGCAAGCATCGTTCCCTCAGCCACGGTTATACTCGAGTTCTTGCTTTGGCGCCCGACTAATTATCCGCAATGGTAGATAGTTTCGCCGCATTTCGCGCCGGCTCGCCGCGCATTAATTTCCGTCCGCGCTCGTTTATGCGGATCTCCGCCTTCTGCCTGCCCGGTCGGTCACCGGACTGAACGGCCGACAACGAAGCCGAGTCATCCTCTTTCTGCTCGATTAAACGTTAATACCGAAGATGCCACGGCGATAACCGTTGATAAGAAAAGGTAAAAGGGAAGACGGCACGCCTTGTATCCATCGACAGTTACGTTCTTTGCCCAGTCTGTTAAATTTCGTATTTAAATTCGTCCAATCGCCTGAATATTAGCTCTCGATTATCACTTTGGCCCTTTAATTCCACCATTGATGAAAGCATCCGCGGTGGAATACTTTCGATGAAATCGAAGATTCAGTAATACCTAACGTTCATATAGAAGATGTTGATGATAATTGATGATAAGAAAACGAAACTGTACATATTGCCGTATATATCGTTATGATACTTTCGACTGCATTCTTCCATGTTTCGCTGAGTTCCTTACCTCGTGTTTTTATTCGGTTTCTCTTTCATATTGCTCTCAAAAATCTTAAAATATCTCCTATTACCGAAGCATCAATATAACGTGAATTAAAAATACTGTACGTTTCTAAACAAAATTATTAAGATATCGTATTATCTGCTGCTTTTAAGGTATAAAATATTGAGCTGAATCGTACTGGCATATTTTAGTGATTATTTAATTTTCTTTACTTTCTCAGTAAATATAACTATACTAATTGTAACACTTTTGAACATGGGTTTAATTAGATAAATTTATTTTTATATACTCCATATATTGATATGTCAAAGGTGTCTTTATTGACGCGAAAAGATAACGATTTTCGATTATATTTTTTATTATTTCATGAATCAAATATTATTCTCTTATTTGATTGGGAATTATTAAAAAGGAATTAAGTTAGGAGATAATGGAACATATTTTTTAATTACAGGAGGCACTTCATCATTCTGTACAGAGTGCACTGTAGTAGACAGGAAATAAAATGCATAAAAATGCAGCTTAGCGTAGTTTCACCCCATTTTATTGCTTGTCAAGCGTCTAGTGAAGTAGTAGGTTGACAGGCGTTATGCTATGAATTATAAAAGCACTTGTCAAAAAAGCTTGGAATTACAATGATAAGCATAGTAGTTGCTTCTTGAAATTATGCAGAATTTATTTAGAATCGAGTTTAGGGTCAAGAATGTTTTATCGGTAGTTTGACTAAATATTAGTTAATGCAATCTCTCATAAAGTTGGTTATCTCCTACATTCCATAAGCAAATTCACTTGCGCGTCTTTATATTTTATTTATGTTTAATGTTGAGTTTGGCACGTAGCCTAGAACACCAACATTTGTCAAACTGGATAAACACTTAATAATAATAATATCAAGCGTGAGTCCTAGGAAAGATTTATTCATAGTCTGGCTAGTACCTGGCTACTATGAAATTCAAATTCCTAAATAGAATAAAACAATTCATTTTCTCTTCGAAACTTAAATTTCTTAATGAGTTCATTATTAACGCCCCTGTTCGTAAAGTTTTCATAACGTGAAAATAACTTAACGCAATGATTTAAAATAATGATTTTTCGTAAAGATTTGAATCGTATTAATTTTTGTAATATACGTAATTTACTTCTCGATTCAGTCAGCTGTAACGTTCTTCCGCAAACAAAAGCACAAGATCAGTTCTGCAAAGTATGCCGCGTATGCTGATAAAGTAACAACAATGAATCTGAACGACAGTCGATAACACGGTTACTAGAATGACTGTAAAGTAGAAAGAGGGTGATGCAGACGCCGTGCACAAGATTAATACGATTCGATGCACGCCACAGAGCACGTTGCAATTCGATTACGCTTGTCTGGGTTAAAAGTCAAACGGCATAAATGCGATTAGACTTAGAATTCATTGCTGTTCTTCGTTTCTGATTAAACGCCGCGAAATCAAGCGAGAACGTGAAAGACATCTCCTATGCTGTAGATAATTATCAGTCTAATGAATCGAGCATACGATCTTTCCCTTGCGGAAGTACGGTTTGCTGAGATTTTATAATTTATAAAGATTCGATCAAGAAGAGTTATTGTATCGGTAGTATAATTAAAGAGTCAAGAGAATTGACTTTATTGCCAAGAATATCTAGAAATTTGAGAAATCGATTAATTGAAAAATATATTATATCGGGTTTTTCGGAAAGTTCGTGCCGATTTTCGATAGGTGGCATTAGAACAGGCCTGAATATATCAGAATAATTGAAAACAAATGACATATTCTAAAAGGTAATATTTCAGGCATCTTTAGAAAAAGTTTGATTAGGATACATTAATGTTTGTTAGTTTTATACGCTCTTAAATATGGAAGGAAACAAAGTGCATTATAGGCATTCGATGCTTTTCTTTTACCGAAAAGACAAAAATGCCACACAAGCAACAAACAAGATATGAGCTGTTTATGATGACGGTGCTATAGCTGAAAGAACTGTGCGAAAGTGGTTTCCTAGGTTTAAAGCTGGTGACTTCAACCTTGAAGATCAAGAACGTCTGGGTAGGCCCTCCGTCATTGATAAAGATCAGATCAAAACACTGCTCGAGAATAACCGACGCTATATGACATGTGAGCCAGCAGAAATATCAAAAATATTAAAATCCACTATCCACGAACATTTTGTGAAGCCTGGCTATATAATCCGCTTTGATATATAGGTTCCTCGCGATTTAACGGAAAAGAAACTGGTGGATCGCATTTCCATTTGTGACTCGCTCTATAAACGCAACGAGGAGACATCATTTTTGAAGCAAGTAGTGGCGGGGTATGAAAAATGGATTATTTATAATAATGTTGAGCGGTAAAGATTTTGGGAAAAGCAGAGTAAATCACCTTTAGCCACCCCAAAAGCCGGTCTTCGTCCAAAGAAAGTCATGCTCTGTGTCTGCTGGGACTGAAAAGGAATCTTGTATTATAAGCTTCTACCAAACAACCAGACGATAAATTCGCAAAAGTATTGCTCGCAATTAGACGAATTGAAGATAGTTGTTGAGAAAAAAACGTCTGAAACGTCGGAAGGCCGTCGTGTTTTATTAGGACAATGCGCGGCCTCATGTGTCTTTGACTATTTGAAAAAAGCTATTGGAGCTTGGTTGGGATGAGCTACTCCACCCACCGTATTCAACAGGCATTGCATCCTCATATTTTCACTTATTTAGCTCACTATTAAACCCCCCATAATGACAAAAACTTTAACTCTTTGGTCGATATAAAAAATCATATTGAATAGTTTTTCGCCGAGGAACCTGAGAGGAAGGATTCTGGAAGGATGGAATATTCAAGTTGCGTGAAAGATGAAGAGAAGTTGTGGAACACAACCGATATAATTCAATAATGTATATCGAAATTTAAATCTCTTTAGTCTATTTTTATTATCTGTAGAATTTGTAATCGCAACGAATTGCAACGAGAATTCTAAAAAGAAGTTTAACTAATTTATAATTCAAGATAAAGACCGTTTGCTTATCACATGCTTGTAAGTATTAAATAAATTGTATCAAGGAAAGTTCAATACGAAAACAGTATAGACGATTCTGATAATTTGTATATTCGATAACCAGGGTCTTTGTTTCTTTGCTACAAAAGGAGATCCTTCTCTTTCTATTCGTAAGAAAATCTATGGAGACACGAGTGAATAAATACAGGAGTTTTCTTGTACGCCATGAACAATAGGGATACGCTTTCTCTTGTACGTATCAGTCTGTCGGGGGAATTACATGTGATTAACGTACTAGGAAAACGCCGTGCGTGTTGTATACAGCAACAGTTTCTTCGAGGAGTAAAGAAAATCTTTCCAAGCGCGTTTGTATGAACGGATTATCCATAGTTGTCGGAAACCGCAGTTAGCAAAATTAAACCGCAATCTCCATTTCCAAGTTTAGTAATTCTATTTTGCACAATCATTTCTCTACATGCAATGCTACTTACGCATCTTTATTTGTAAAAATTGAAATCTCATATTACCGAAATTGATCTTGCAATTTCCAGGTATTAAATTTCATATGTTCAAATTCTTTAGTTTGTTTATATCAAACATTAAAATTTCTTAACTGGAAAATTTTTCCAAGCTATTTCCAAATTTCGATTTTTATTTACACTTCTCAAATTGATCCTTTACAATCGCATTAAACACTAACTTTGAGTTCTCGTTTATGAAACGATCCACTATTGTACGTAAAACAACTACAATCAAGTGCAATAATTAACCTATATTCGAATACACTAGAAGCTCATAATTCTGCTTACGACTCCTTAATTACTCTTTATTATCATTGAAAAAAAATATATATGCCAAATCTAACTTGTCTTTTTACTAATCAACTCGAGTTAACTCGAGTTTTGATTTATAAATCGATTCAAAATCACAGTCGCAACAGAATCAACTTCTGCGTAGAATAAAATGAATCTGAAGGTCGGAACCGTACTTGCTTGTCCGCGATTCAGCACACATTCTCGGGGCTGACTATGAAATCCACGTAGTCGATGACCGTGTCACGGCATGTCCAAAGTGTCCGTTCCGTTCATCGACGAGGAACCTACCGCAAGAGCGGCTTCGTAATTGGCAGGTACGGCAACACGATACCAGTACACTGCATTCTGTCACATCCCTCCTTCTCGTTTGTTTCGACGCGGTCCCTAGAAGGTTCACCCACACCACTGCCCTTCAACCTTCTCGAAAGAAGCGCGTCTCCTCGGATCTCTTCCCATCGTCCAGCCCAAAGACGAGTATCACTTTGCATCTCGTCACGGCGTGCAGCCTGCAGACTGCGTTCCGCATGAAACTTTATATTTGGTGGCCTTCATTTCGCCGATGAGTGAAAAACGCGAGTTCATCTACCTTGTTCCCTGTCGCTATCAACGCGTTTTATATCATTAATTCCATTGGTTTCATCTTTTTTTAGCAATTTTCTACGACTATATTGTATTTTGAAAGATTTGTGGTACGGGAGAAAGAAATTCAACATGATTCGTAGATTTGAAATAATTCGTTCGAACAATTTTTAAAAATTTGCGAATTTGAATTTGAATTACACGATACAAATTTATATTTCTGCGGTGTTTTCTTATTATAGGTGAAATATAATGGAGTTTAAATAGCTAGTACATAAATTTGGTATATAATATTGAATTCTAAATATGAATTTACAACTATCGTGCAGACATTCATTCAGTGATCCAGAAATCGATAGAGAACATACGTTCACAGTAGCATTTCCGTATTCTAGACGCTTTCAATTCATCTCAAGTAGACCAGTTAAAACCGTATTTGTTGACATCAAACTTACTCGTTTCCGTGTTACCATTGGGAACATCGTATTCTTTGCGCGTTACAGATATCCGGTGCAGCGTGTTCCTACGAAATCTGTAAATAACCCTGGAAATGAATCAGCCGCGGAAATCGAGGAATCGTATATCTGAGTGACACACAGAGAGCCGGGATCGCGGTTAACGAACGAGCCGCGACCGTCGAAAAGGGCGCTGTAAATCAAATTTAACGCGGTCGTTACGCTACCACCGACTATCCTGCGTTCCCGTTCCGCGCGTTAATTAAGATCTGATCTCTTTTTCATCCTTCGAACTGGTGCTGTTTTTTCCAATGGAGACTCGAAGTCGCGCATCCTATATATCTCGGCTCCTTATACATATCTCAAGGAACGCACGCGCTTCTCTCGCGGTAGCGGCTCAAAGAAGTATGGGAGCTGTTGTAACGGCAAAGACCACGATTTATATTTGCTAATAAGTCTGTCAAAGAGGTAACCAACCGCTATTACCGGCTTCTCGGTACGGACTTGAGTTTGCGCTGCTCCAGATATAGAGGCGCATCGAGTCCAGACCCACGAGAAGGACGAAAGACGACCACTTACGCTGGACGTATACCACTGGCCATATACAGATGTTTTACTGATATCATATTTGCTCCTTATACAGTAGGGTGCACTTGGGCCCAACCGGCTCGCGTCACCATTCGAGAAAGTAGCTACGCTGCGCCGGGCACAGCTGCACACGCCGGTCATTTCGGATTTTTAGAGCGACTTCGATATGGCCACTGCTGCCGCCGAGCTTTCCTGTTCGCCTCTTTCGCCCTCGATGCGCGACCGCCAGACCAGCTTCCTCCTGCCTTCGATTATCGCTCTTTGTGTCGCGACATGCGTGCGACCAGAGTCTCTCTGACTTATCGTAACAAGGACTCGGATCGCAGGAAAACATAACAGTACACGTGGACCGCGCCACATCCGGCGATATGCTAATTGAAAAACACGTAAATTCTGCCGTTTTGGATTGTTAGTTTACATCGGCAGCCGTGTTGTTTCTTTGCTTCTAAAATTTCAACCATTATCTCAGAGTCCAGGAAGCTATTCAGTTTACGTTTTGTTATTTGTAGAGATCGTATAAGGATAAGCGATCTTCGAGAAGCTTGTAAGAGTATCTTTTCCTATGTTAATCAGCATAAAGGTTGATTCGACTGAAACTCTCCTTTTCGTCGTACACTAAAACGTATTCCCAGGAATTCGACTGTGACACCGTTACTTCTCATGCACCAGAGTTCACCAATGACCTCCGGCGCATGACGTAATCGGATGTGTTCAGGAGAAGGATCACGTCGTCCATTGAAATAAAAGAGAATCACTCGAATCACAGAGAAATTAAGTTCCCAGATCGTTTCGATGTACTTGATGTACGTTTGCACGAGAAAACTAATCGATTAAAAACAAAGGAGTGAATTGGCGAGGTTTCGAGGCATTGTTCGTTGTAATTGGTGATTAAGCAATTACGAGAGCAGCGCGTTCGACCAGTCGATCGGAAAGCGAACGGGATGACGCGACGGCTCGTACCTAACCAGCTGACTTAATGGCGGCAGAAATCGAGGCTCGAGCAACGGGGATGAACATCGAACGCGGGCGAGGAAAGAATTTATTAACATATAATCTCCTTTAATCGAGACACCGGTTGTCTGATCATCACGATGGCCCACGATAGTCGCAGCGATCATTATGCTAAGTAGTCTGAATCCTGAATCACCGAGAGCAACTCCACGGCCTTTGCTCTGCTCTGCTTGCCTCGAGAGCTTCGCTTCCACCTCCTCCAGTACGATGATTGTGGGTGGATGGAATGTCGATAGGCATCTGGGTACACTGGTTGGCCCAGCTGTTGTGCAGGATTACGCGAGTACGTGGCACATACTCGGCCAGGACCTTCCAAGATACGTGTATCCTTGTTCGTCGAAGGTATGCGGTTATATCCTGTCGCGTCGCTCCACCTAGCCGGATCCTAACTTGGAATTTGATCTTGCGTAATTAATGTTTGTGCGCGATCGCCCATAACGGTTCGTTTGCCTGTCTGTCCACTCGCTTGCTCGACCAACATTCTTTTATTCTCTTCCTGGGTTCACAAACACCTCCAGCTCGCACCAAACTTCCTTCTCCGTTTATTCAAGGGAATTCAATTTGGGGAGTCCTGGACGAGTACCGAAGCCGTAACTCGATAGTCTGTTGAGCTTTCTGCAGTTGAATATTGTTGTCTTCGGGAATGATTAATTGCAAGTAATTCGCTGTAGTAGGATCCTTTAAAATTAATTTTTTCATTTGTAGATAGCGGTAGTATATAAGCAATTATTTTCATTTTGGTTGTTTTGTTTCGATATGTGTTTTATATTATTTTGAAGTAACCTTCGTTCTATTTTCACATAAAGAAATAAAGAGTGAAATGTGGTTATATATGGTTTATTAATTTGTTAAGAATAGAGAAAGAAAATTCTTTCTTATTTTCCTGAAAAAATAATGTATACATATTCAATACAATAATGTAGCCATATTCCCAATAAAGTTCACTACATCTTTTGGATGTTTGGTCGATATTTGATAAAGTTAAAGCGTGTGTCATATTTTCGTAGTTATCGAGTTCATCTATCCATCTTCCTTGAGTAGCTCAAATCGACGATCGATCGATCCATCGTTTTGAACTTAAAAGATTCACACGACGAAAGAATAAAATCGATCGAGACACCCGACACTGTTTACGAAATATTATCCACCTCATTCGAGGTACTCGTGTGTACAAATCTTGGTATATAAAACTTTGCACACGTGCGTCCCCGTATGAAAAAACTCAGAGAGAACGAAACCTAGACTATCACGGAGCAGAAAAAACATTCCATTTAAAATAGATTGAATACTTAAAACAGTTAAATTGACGGTAGAACTGAAATAAAATTAAAATAATAAAACAGAGCAAGCTTATAACAATCTGGAGAAAATGAATGAGAGGGATTCCAACTAAAGTTAAAAATCAAATCTCTTAGTAATTGATTAATCACTTCAAGTGGAACGAAGACATAAAAATCTATTATATTAAGAGTAAAAGAGAAAATGAGGAGCAAGAAGAAAGACGAGGTGGAGAGAATAAGAGAGAATCCTGTTTGGCGGATGGTAGAGTGTATAAAATGACACGACAGCTGGGAAGTGCACTTCTCTGGCGCGACGTGCTCTCGTATCCCTATTTCATCTTTTATTTTCTATCGATGTTTTGCTAATTATTGCGTGTACCTAGTTAGCACCAGTCACCGTGTCGTGTTTAATGACAGCAGCAACAAAATAATCGTACGGCTGCCAATGATGTTTCAGTGACTATTGAAACATGCACGACCGCGTGAGCGTTGTGATTAAGTACTAAAGTAATATTTGATTTTAAACGCCCATGTTTTGATATGAAAATATGATAAGGAAAGAATATTTTGTAACTAACGATACTATAATTTTACCAACATATCATTTCATAAGCGGTTTTAATTACACGATTGAATAAATTCATGAGATGTTTTCAAGCAAAATTCCACCTCATCATGACAACACAGTTTATAATAAAGTGCTTCTTTTTCATTTCCGTAACGCCTTTTTAATTCATAGCTTGATCCCAGGAAAGCTGCTATGAAATTTTCATTAATTTATCTTTTGAAAATTTATGAATTTCTAATTCGATTGAATGGAAAATCAGAGGAATATAACCATTTATTTCAAAATAATTAATTTACCCTCTTTAGTATTGCTACATATTCCCAATTATTTTAATATAAATAATGCATAAACGCTATATATTCCCTAAGACTGTTGCAAAATGAATGACCATAATTCATCGGTCTTATCTAAATCTTGATTCATGCAATCCTCGATCTAACAAGATACTTGTTATCACCTCGCTAAAGGCATTACGAACACTGTCGGTTTACACTCAGAACCCCTAATACCTCCGGTTACCTTACTGCAACAGTTATATCAACATAACGGACAATCAATTATCCGCGATAACTGCGTGCAACCGTAAATTTCCCTCTTGTGTTACATAAGCCCATTATTAAATGGGCATGACTCCTCCAGCTCGCAACAATGCAACAGCATAAAACCTGTAGATGCCTCAAGATACCTAAATGGCAGTCTGATACGAAACCCGCAATGATTTTCATCGTCATCGCGAGTCCTTTGCCTTCCAATCACTGATCGTTATTTCTCGTATTCGGAGCACGTGTTTGTACGGTGTTAGAAAACTGGTGGCACGTCGACACGCTATAGCACGACTGCTTGACTAATTAAGGAACTGCTGTAACGATAACACTTGTCTGTAAGTGTATACTTGGTGGAAGAGATATAGTGAGGTAAAATAAAATGCTAAATTGGGTCGCCAATTAAAAAGTATACGAAGAAAACGTAAGAAGCTCGTCCTTGCTGGTTTTACGACCTCTGGTACATTTCTAATTATTTATTGCGGTTATCGAAAATCGTAAATTATAACTAACCGGCCATTATATGGCGAACTGAAAATCATAGTGTTGTAAACAAAGGTTTTGAGAATTTCAAATTTTAAAAGTACGCTCTTTTTAATTTCATAATTTAAGTTATATGTAATTTTATCTGTATCTGCTTGTGATACGTCTCTGCGACTTAATGAAATATAATGTTAAAATTGTCAAACGATCAAAATTGAAGAAAATTGCTAAACTGAGTAATTACTCTCTATTTTATGGAAACTAGCAGTGAATTAATATACATCACTGTAATTCTCAGCTCTCTATATCCTTTTCACCTACTATACTAGCTCACAGAGGGTGAAAGAAAAGAGTAAATCTGTAGTGGATTGAAAAGATAGAGGGGAACAGAGGGAGCTGTGGAACAGTACACTTAATATATCCCGCGGGAACCCGATAATTAACATTCCCATCGTGTAAAGCGGCTTGCGGCTGAACTTCTTGTCGCGTGGCCTTGTCTTCGAGGATCGAGCGGCCATTGTTTGTGCATCGGCATAAATACCGTATTCTCTCGGCTTTACACCGTGGCAACGATAATAGGATACCGCCTAGTGACAGCCTGTTCCTTTCTGCGTGTTATATGATGCGGTATATGGCGCATCCTGCTGAGACGTACTTTTCTGCTTCAAGTACGCGGCGCGTACGTTGTCGCGCCACCATTATCGAGCTTACGTTGCTAAAACACATTCGTGGAGCGGTTTATTGAGTGTATCGCCAGGATTTCCGGTTGTCGCTTCTTTCCACGACGTAATTAACGCGTTTTTTAATTGTGAGCTGATTTTATCTTTGGCTTCATCACGAAAAAGTGTTTAGAAGGAGGAATTCGAATGAATGAAAAACGCACATACGCAACGCTGTTTGGACAGTAAGTAAATAAAAGGGGAGGTAATAAATAAAAGATAAATAATTGGAAATTGATGAAAATCGATCCGATGTCATTATGTTGATTATATCCAGTGGTGAGAAATATATTCTTGTTTCAAGTTTTTAGCAAAGTTATGATAAGAAGTAAGGAATTAACAGTAGAAACACGTTCATCAATTACAACTTTAAAAATGTAACAAAAATATTCATCTTTCGATCGAGTTGCATCAAGTATTCAAACACCTATGGGTGGTAATATAAGTGGCAAAAGTCTCATAATAATTGAGAGAAGAGAGATCCAGTTGATTGGTCGAGAAATTGTAAGAAGTGTACAGAATTTAGTTTGGCATAAATATAATTTACATTTTGAATCTTTTTCGAAAGTAGTTTCGTATATTTATGGTAATAAGTGATCTTGAAGTATCGTTTAAGTAGGTACCTCGTTGGTTTCTGATCGCCATTTTCATGTTTTTGACGAATAGCTTATATATAAAGATTTATACGATGCGAGTAATGCGCGGTTTCTTACCGATTCTCATTTTACGAGGTATGACCAATGTATACACATAAATCGGTTTATAGCGATTTAACGAGGGCTTGTATTAGAGAAAATAGTAGCTGACTACTGGCTTTCGGTTTAGTAAAGCTTTCTCGAAAATATACTGCATCCCATGTTACGTTAAGTCTATTATGAAAAAGAAAAACAAAAGAAGCAACTGCGTATAATTAAGAGAACATTTTGAACAGAATTCAATATATTTTGTATTATTTTTATCATAATATTAAAGATTCGGCGTTAATTACATCATGCTAATCGATAATGAATAAAATAGAATCGCTGGAAATTGATTTCCATCGCTCTGTCTTCACGATATCGTGCTGTTCTCTAATCCTGAAATTTATTTACGAAGAAATGGCATTCATGCCAAACAACTTAAGGATATTAATTTTCTAAAAGCCATTGATTCGTAAACAGTAGTAATTTCCGGTATCTCATTTACTTATCTACTTCCCGGTATTACAAGGAGTTTCGAAAAAGCAAACAATGAACACTGTATTATGATATTTATAATACTTCAACTTGGTTGATAATATCGAGCTATATTGATTTTCGCTGGTATGCATCAAAAAGTGTGTATTAAAAGCTGAGGAAGTTGGGTAATCACCTTTTTACTCCTTACGAATGGAGAGGATTATGAGGTATTATTCGTTGGGATTACTAAGCTACCTGGAAAGTAGACAAGTAACTGTTTGTATGTTGGTTCCTTATCCTGACGAAGTGTTAAATTATTTAAAATCGAAATAGTTTGTACTGAATACTGCTGCTGAAAGGTGCTTTTGTCCCATTGTTGTCCTACTTCCGCATAATATTGTATGAGAACAATTAGGTGATATTCTATACTCTTACTAAAGAAAGTAGCAATCCTCTACACCGTTGTATATTACTATTCTGTTGACGCTTTCACGAGTTCCAAAAGTATCTTTTTCAATATCAATTATAATCTCTAAACACTTGCGATCTCTAGTCAGTCCCTTTAATAGTTAATTCTAAAAATCAATAAAATAATCATCAATCGAATGACTTAAACTTGTTTCATATATTTCAATTTTTCATTTTTCTACATTATGTACACCACGACTTAAAATCTTTTTGTGTAAAATTCAGGCAAATGAGAAAACCAATGTAGATACGCGCGATCTTACCTCTAGACAACAACTTACAATTCAGCCATAATTAATTATCAAGAAGCTAATATATTGTATGTAATAGAATAATTGAATACGTAACGGGATATCTTCTATACAGATATATAATATGTTGTATAATAGAATTTTATGACATAGCTTTTTTGTGCGGAAGAGAATTGTTCGCAGCATCTGAAGAATATTGGAATTCTACACTTCCTACTTCCTCATTATAGCTCATTCCCTATTTCCTTTTCTTTTTATTTTTTTTCTTATTTTCAGTTTCCACCAGGCTGAGTATATGAGGAAACGTTGAAGGAAACTTCCAGCTCACCGGAAATGGCCGCAAATTAGTTTGAAAGAGAAACGAAATCGTTTGATGAACACATCTGATATACATACATATTCTACGCGGCGTGCAATATAATTAGAACATTACGCGGCATCAGATTCACGTTGCACGATTAGGGAAAGACTATTGTAGTCAGGCACATTTATTGTTAAAAGGGAAACAAATTATCGTTTAGGGAAACGAAAGAGAAAGCAGTCCTCGATGTATAAAATTTTATGGCATCGTCAATCAAATTTATTGACAATATCGTTTAAGATAATTCCACGGTTTACGTGACTACTTAAGACCCATTATTTTGAACTACCTGTTATTTTCTTCCATGATATGTTGCTTTTATGAGCCACCGAAAAATTTTCTTTCACCGTTTCTTGCAAAATATCATTAAAACAGGAATCAGTTAGAACTTATTTGCCGTCATAAACGTTGTATGATAGCTTGTCTAATTTCTATTTCGTAGGTAAAATTAAATGTAATTTCATCGTTAATAAAATTAATTTCTTATCATCTAATAATTTTCGAAAAATAATTGTCCCGATCTTTCGCAGTTTAAAGAGTAATTTCTCGAAATGTCATTAAAGCTTCGTGTTTGAAATTTGTCATGGTAGTTGCTGCTTAAATGAGACTATTATTTACAGCGTTGTTTGTTTCTTTTTCGCGCCAGCTTTTGTGCTGTGCACCATTATTTTGCAGATTATATTTTTTATAGACCTTTCATAAAAACATTCATGCAGGATGTAACTTCATTCACTACAGAACAGGTTATGCAATAATTAAATATGCGAAGACACCAAAAATTGAAATAGGAAGATATTAAAAGAAGCAAAAAATTTACATGAAAAACGATATAAAAGGAATATTCTTTCCTTAAATATATGACGTATATAAATGCTTTCCTTTCAAGTTACCTATTTATATATCTTACATTTTTCAAACTTTATTTTATTTACTCAATTACGTATTTACTTAACTGTACTTACTGTATTAACTGTATTAACTTACTGTATTTCATTATATCGATATTGTATTGCCGCTGTAAGTAAATGATCTCACTATAACGATTACCTATTAGTTTTACGGTGCCAGGTTAAATCATTTATAATTTTCCTCTGTTCGAAAAAAGTATAAAATTTTCGTTGCAGAGAATCAAACAATCAAACGTGCCTGTAATTTATAATCCCGATTTAGATAAAACTACGTATTTGAATGAAGGTCTTTGTTACCTCTTGCTTCATCCGAAAATTGAATAAAATTAGTCCAGGTATACGAGAGTCATGTTGGAACGCGGGGCAACGTTCGATCGAATGTTTGGTACGCGTCGTTGACCCCGATTTCTGACTCATCCTGCGATTTCAGAGGGGCCAGATCGAAGCGGTCCCTTCGACTTGTCTACCCAACCACGCCTTGTATTGTCTCACTTAGGCCCACTAATGTGTGCCGTTGTCTTGGCCGTGTGTGCGTCGCACGAACATGTTACCGGTCGATCAAAGCAACCGAGATCTTCCAATATCTGCGCAGCGTTATGATTTACCTGTGATGCAAAATCACGACGCGTGGGTGGAGTGCAGCGATGGCTAAGAACCACCAAACGTGTAATTCGAAGTAATACATAGATTTATTTTTTTAGATATCTTTGTGTGAAATGATTTTTAATCGATCTAAAGAAATTTATATATCGATTAATCTAGTACGTAACATCGCCTGTAAATAATTTATGAAATAAAATTATATGTTCGATGATAAAAGTTAAATTGTATATAGTATATATTTGACGTTGAATATATTTCTTATTCTGTAACTTTAGTTGCCAGTATACATTCAAGTTTTGACTAACGAGTTGATAATAGAAATTTGGTAA
Organism: Bombus impatiens; assembly: GCF_000188095.3. Lineage (NCBI taxonomy): Eukaryota > Metazoa > Arthropoda > Insecta > Hymenoptera > Apidae > Bombus > Bombus impatiens. The sequence goes on from NT_177388.1 coordinate 921,461, forward strand.
TTGTATTTTTCTTTCTGAATGTCTGAAACAAACAATAATTTGAAATTTTAGAATCTTTTGATGACGCACCAACATAATATCAGTCACGACGTCCATAGAACTCTCGAAGACCATAGAATTGTTTTTTCAAATGGTGCTCGAATCCTTCCCTCGATGCTTAATCTCCTTGACGAAAATGCTAATTTTGGTACGGCACATCGCAAATCGGCTCGCGTCATTGTTCTTTCAGGCTGATCGTGACAATGGTCATTTTTAAATCCTAATAAACAATATGTCATTGAACTTCGTGCATATATTTACATAGACATATATATTCATACGTTACCGCTTGACATTTCTCGTTTCCATCGCCACTGTGTCGTATAAAATTCTAATAAATAATTATACGATCGTTAAATGCCTATTCATCAAATGTTCCAGTCAATTATACAAACTACATGTACTATAAATCTACTACATACATGACTTTACCATTTTATCTTGTAAAATCTAACGATCTTCCTACCTGGTCGAGGTACCCATTTTGTTTACAAAATGAAATCTTAAAACGTATATTCCTCTTACTCTGCTACACTAATTGTAATTAAAGAAAAGAAAAAAAATAAATCTGTAAATCTTTGAAAGATATCATTTGTTGAAAGAAATATCGAACTGGAGGATCTATGCAACATGCCATGTAAACGTGAGCCATGTTTAATTGCCCCGTTAATCGTTCGCAGTGCAATTAGCAGTTTGTCGAATACTTACGTCAATACGTCCAGGAGAGAAATAATTATTACACAACAGGATGCCGGTGATCCTCTTATTACCTATTTCCTGTCGATCTCTCCGACCTTATTCCGTTCGCCTACCTGCCGAGCGTAATGAAACGTAATGGAACGTAATAGAACGTAATGAGTGGATATACACCTGGTCTATAACTCTTGCCTTGATCTTGAGACTAGAGTCGCGTATACAGCCTCTCGCGCTTACAGCTGACCGAGAAAAGCACGTCGATCGCCGATACAGGAGGGACGTTTTATCGATTTAGCGTCGTTTTCCAAGAAGTTACCGTACACTCTCGAGCAGCGAGCGTTTCAGAAAGATTTTAGAAGCGATACTTGGTCTCGATAACAAAAGAGATGAGCGATAACATTAACGGAATCAATAATACCAGTTACAGTTGCTTCGCAGTCGAAGATGAAAAATCGTGCTGTTTGTATAACGCGAAATTTATATTTCCAGAGGCAATATAATCGAATGACTCATCGTGACAGTTATCACTTATCGTTGTTAATTCCTGTTATTAAGCAAAGAAGATGAATAAAGCACGCGACGGAGCACGCACACGGAGAGATTCGATACTGTTGAGGAAGCTATAATTAATTTATCTATTAGTTACTGGGCGCAACCGACGATCTATAATTCTGATCTTTCAGTTGCAGACCGTTATTACAAAAGAGTTGTGGAAGGGGAGCAAAGTAAGAGATCTTCGGCCGGAAATCGTTCTAATAAATTACGCTCACGATGTATCATCTTAGCGAATCTCGTATCGGTACTATTCGAATAAATTACAATCGCGTTACGCATTTGCCGAAGTAAGCTTAACGTTGATCGTTGGTAAACGCTCGATGATCGCTTCAGGCACCGGATGAACGTTCTGATATGAATACGATCACGACGATATGTGTGTAAAGGTTGATAAAATATAGAAGTTTAATATATATTATGAGAAAGATGTATTTAAATATATGTACATACGTATATCGCTGGTATTTCGAGCTCACCATTTTCTGGCACCTATTCTTAGTGCAATATTAACTTCTAGTTGATCTTCGCCAATTATAAGTCGATATATCCGATAAATAAATGCAACAGTTTCTATTGCTACGTAGAATTCGATCCTCGAAAAAGCGAAATTTCTCATTTCCCAACCAACCGTGTCAGATATATCATCTAAACACTACCTGACTTCTTACCTTTCCATCTGTGCTATCAAGGCGATGTAGACATATCATATCGTTCTTTGTATATGAATACTGTTTAATGAGGTATATTAGTTTTTAATTGAATTTTATCTATTACAGTTTAATATATTAGATAATCAAGTAGTTCTAATGCAACATAGAATTTGATCTTTAAGGAAGAAAAATTTCTTATTTATCAACCGACTACGTCGGATACATCATCTCAACACTATAATATATACGTAATAGAAAACTTTTCTCCTTCTATTTCTGCAATTAATCATCTGTAAGAATATTTTAGTCTTTCGCCGTGAATCGTCTCTCAATACTACAATAAAATTACTCAGAAAATATTAAATGAGCCATAAGAGAAACTTTGCTTCTACTGCTACAATTGTATCTAATTTTTTCTGCCGCTTCTTAAATCACGTTGTTTAGATTTATTTCTCGAATCCATTGCAATTTGATGAGCTCGAAAAACTCGGTAGATTCTAAACTATTATCCACATTTACGTTTAATTGGCATTTGCGTGTGTTCCGCGTCGCGTCTGTCCACAAAAATACTCGGTGGAGCTTGGATAGTTCTTGGTTTCGAAGCGAATAAAAGACTGCCTTCTCACGATACAGATAACACGGCAGATTACACGTCCATAGCATACGGCATTCATCCAGGAAGAGATGTAATTAGAGTCGTATCCACCCCAAAAACCTGACGACCATGTCCTGACTGTTATTAAAGACACGGACATAGCGAACATGCGATTATAATAATTTTCCGACTGATGTCCGAGCGACCTAACGTCGATCTAACGGTGTGTTGTCCGTTTCTAATCTCGGCCGTGCAAGGCGTTATGTAGATCCGTTTCTTTCCTTTCATTCACGTGCATTTCAGAGACTAACGTTTTCTCTAATTTCTTTTCACCGTGAGTTCAATCATTCACACCCGGTATCGTATTAATGAATGAATTATTGCACCGTTCAACGGGTTTCGAACGGCATGAATCACTGATGATTTATTAGAATCATAGGTTTTATTGAGTGTGAATAATCTGCGAGCAAAATGAGAACAGGAACAATATAATCTAATAATTTCATAATTTTACTATCATTTTTATAACTCTGTGAGAAACTTTAATTGTAGAGGAGTAATTTCAGTATAAGAAACTTCGGTTTTGTCGAATAGAATAATTAGTAGTTAGAGGAATTTTATTTTAATGGAAATAATAATTCAGTGATAAGTTCTAATAACGTCGTATTCGGCAATTTTCGAGCCATTTGAGAGAAGTTTACGTTTGTTAAATAAATAACATCAATTTAAGAACATATAGTCTTTATTAAATATGAAATTTAATTTCAAAGGATTTTATTTTATTTCAGATAAGAATTAGGTGGATATGTTTGATTTTTTCTGTTTAAATCCGTAAAATTGACTGAAGATAATAGTATAATATAATGGAATCCAAAGGAAACCTGTAGTGGCTTATACGTGAATTCTTCTCTCGTGGTCCGAATGCGAGTTCGCGTGACTGAAAAGCAAAAGAATTTTTATCCCTCGTAATTGTGGGAAGGAAGATTCGTGGCGCCTGTTTCGCATCGATTTCGAGTCAGACGTCTGATTCGCGTCTGTAGTTGGTTGTCAGTCTCGTTGTCAGACCCACGATCGCTCTTCCGATTGACTCTTTCACGAAAACTTTATCGTGAAACTGATATAGAAAAATCTGGTAGATATAAAAATTATTCTGCTTAATTGAGCTTTAAGTAAAGAGAATGGTAATGAGCGTTTTCTTGTAGAAAAAATAATGTTATTTTATAATTACACAATTTTTTTGAACAGTATATTTATAACATATTAGGAACGTTTATACATTGATTATTTTAAAAACGTTTTAAATATAAAATATAACATTATATTTAACTCAGAAACCTCCTACTGACAGTTTCATACATTTAAATACTAAATTCATATATATGATATCTACACATTCAGAACTGCATATAATGGAACCCCTAGGCAATGTAAGAAGTTGTGTTCCTATTACTGAATTTTTTCCTAAACATCGCACACGAACCACCTACGCACAATTAAAGTAATTACTAACAATTCTGATGGTAATCTGATAACCTAGAAAAATATGACGTTCACCCTTCAAGCTTTCCAAACTGATACATAACCTTCAGTAACCATAATTTACGGTATCCATTTTCCATATACGTGTCTCGACCAAGCAACGATCGTTCCCTAGCATAATATCCCGCCTGTAAATCAGATTCGCGACAGTCATGATTTTTACATCTTTTCTCTTTCTTTCCTTTTTTTCTGAAATACCTAAATTTATAGCATCCGTTTAGCAATGGACGATGCAAATTAAACAATGCTACGTACTCGATACGCGACCGCGATGGTATGTTAAATACAGTTATCGTAACTCGTGTCAGGCGAAAACCGATGGATAACTAGAAAATTGATCGGCCGCTCCGAGTGTTGGACCACGAGATTAACTTCATTCCGCGGGAACCTTTGATTTATGTGCCGAGATCACTAGATATCGACGATTTACATATTTCAAATGATGATTGCCCCGACGAAAATGAATGCTGAACGCAGTCGCTGCATTTTCGAGGCGAATAGCGTACGTGACTATCAATCGACTTGCTGAATATTGTTATTGAACAAGGAAATGGATAACTTCTATGAATTCGATTGGTCACTAAATTATTACGACGATAGTAACGTTATTTTGTAGGTGAGGCAGTTTCGCGTAGATAAATAAAGTACCTATAAATAAGATTTCTGTGCAGGATGCGGAAATGAGGTTTATGATTTGGAAGGAATATAGATCTTACTTCATTAACATCTGGCTCGAATGTAGAGTTTAGTTATTGATCTTTTAAATTAATTTGAACCATTTGATAAATATGTATTTTCTGCTCTACGTCAATTACAATTTAAAGGGTATCAAATAGAATAAAATCATTCCCACCAATTGCAATTACAATAAATCTGCTCGAAACACAATTTCATGTATGTTTCACAAACGATTTAAAAAAAGTATAAGATACGTCTGCATTATATTTAACGTGATTCAACACGCTGAACATTTTATTAACACTGTGATCACATTTACGATGCGAAACATGAAAACTGTAATTGGAAACCCTATTTAGACGACGGAAAATCGTGAAATTGCATGTTAATTGCGTTTCAAAGATGTTAAGGCACGACGAATTGACAATAATTAGTCCTTCTAAGGATCTATTTCGGGAAGCTCACAAATTTTTCGTTTGGGAAAACTGTGTTTTTATTTCGAAGGTAGAACTGTGAAGAACTGGGCTATCGACCGATCATGACGACACGAATTTTATTCTGAAATCGATTACTACGGGCTAGCATCGGGTTACGTACCCTGAGGAGATAAACGGATAAAAGAGACGGTAAATCTTAAATAATCGTGAACGCTGTGCCGATAGATTTGCCATAATTCTTTGCCGCGTTCACTCGCTACGGTACTCTAACTTTCTACTGTTTCTGCAATCGCGTACCTGTATCGTGTCGATGTGATTGGCAGTAATTTTTGTATTTTATTAACTAAAATTTCAATGACTCCAGCGTAATTCAAACTTTGATATCAGCTGTTGCTAGAAATTCCCTTTTTAACTAACAGGCGCATATTTCTTTCGGAAGTATTCTGTTGAGCAATTTCTATAACCCCATTCGGATTATGGCAATTAGAATTACGACAATCATTCAGATCAAAATAAAGTAATTGAAATTAAATGGTTCCTTTTTGAGTTTGTGTTCGTACAAATTAAGACCGGTTTCACACGGAGATACACTTATCGTAATATGCGTCTGATAGATACATACATACAGTACAGTACGCCAATTAAATGGTGTTCACATGACGATTCTCGTGAGACGCAGTACCTCGATACTCGTTTCATTGCAATTTCGTGCCTTGGCAACGATACTTACATATCAAAGTGACAAACGAAACATTAAACAAACAGTGACACTCACACGGTACGTGGCTCGCGATGCCTGTATTACGATACGCGTGTTTCCGTTTGAAACCGCCTTAACCGTTGCTTGAGTTCAAGAATCTTGTATTTAAACGGTCACTTAATAGAGGATAGATACCTAAAATTATTTCAGATTACTTAACTTCACGGAACTTGGCTAATGAGTACAAGGGTGGAAACCTGTTAGGAAATTTCAAGTCAACTATAAGTAATAGGTTCACACTGGTAGACTGCTGAATCCAGACAACTCAACTGATCTGAACGAGTCTTAAATTCCAACCACTCCGCAGCGTATCCAGCAAGAAGCAACATTTAATGTCCGTTCGTTACATCATTATTACACCGTAAATCATCTCGGAAAACCATTTGAAACTTAGAATTAGTTCGTCATAAATTAAAAACCTAGAAATTTTACACTTTTCCTGCACTCCATTCTTCTTAACGTTGCACAAACCCTTCGAAACTTGCACCACTATTCGCCAATATAGGACAAGCAATCCTAATTACCCTCAAACGATCGAATCGAATAAAACGATGCTTTTATCCCAATCAATTTTCTCAACGGCTTGATCAACTTGGTCCCGAGGAACCGGTAGGTATCGCGGGTTAAGTGATTCCTAATTACGTAAAAGCACGCTCTCGACATTCCAGGGCGTCGATGAACAATCACGAAGACACGACTTCGCTGGAGGATCGATCGCAAGATCGCTGGCCCGATCGTGAGCAAGAGCAACGAGGTAAAAGGCCGCCGCTATGACGACAGAACTAGAAGTCGTTGTATCCGGTATCTAAACCGGCAACTCTTTGTCATACACGGTATCGCGCTGGTTTGCCAGCAATTTATATGACTTGTCCTTTGTTTCAAAGTCCGGCCGCCGCGCCGGTGATTTCCTCCAAGATTTACGTGCTTCTGAAACTCTCCATTTCTCGTACTCAAACCACGCGTTTCGACTAGATATTGTGTAATACCTGGCGCCACAGCTACTGTTTATATTGTATATTCGTTAATGAACACGATTTGCTCTGACGTAAATACTCGCGGAACGTTGCGGTTTTGATAGTGATGAATAGAGTTGCTTGTATATCGTGAAAGATACGGAAGCTGGATTAGAATTTAAGTGCGAGGGTGGTAGAAAGAAGTCGATGCAAATCTTTGTTTTATTCACAATGAGTCATTATTTGTTTTCTAACTCTAATGTAGTTTCTTATGTATGTTTGTGGAAGATTGAATTAGAAATTTTCGATACAACCACACGATAGGATGGTATGAAAACTGTTTGTAACTATTTCGTAAATAAATGAATTCGATATTCGACGAATCGAAAAATTTAATATTCTGAGAATAATCAAACGAGTAACATTATTTTCAAAATTCAACATCGATGTAAGGATATACTTAATCCTTCATGTTTCTCCCATAAAGAAAACAATTTCTACCGATCATCGTATCAATATCGAGTTTCGTTACCAATCTCCGCAAAAATTTCTCCAACAATGTTAACACCAATGCCATTCATTTCAAAAACTTTATTTCGCGTAATCCTAGAAAACAGTCAATTTACATTCAGAAAACTTCTACAATAACATATACGTGTAATACAGTAACGTAACTCGATACACGCCCTGCAACGTGTACAATTTCTATTCTATTTATCTACTCTTTCCCAATATTTCCGTGTATCTCCACAAACGCGCTAATTCACCAGGCAAGAAGGTTCCCTAGATAATATCGAATACATAGGTACATACGTATGTACATACGTATAGGAACAATTTTCGTTCCGGTGCGCAGGAGGCTGCCGTTTGAGGTCATAGTTGATTCTAAGTCGATATAATCGGCGACTTTCTCCGGACCGTGTTTAGTAAGGTTTTATAAAGCAAAGCCGTGGCGAGGCTTGTCCGATCTGACGCGATAAGCCAGGCCTGAAAACCTATTGTTACCGGGGTCCCCTTCTCCGCGGATAAATTATCCAAATGCATTCGAATACCGTTCCGCGTCGGCTAACAGTAAACCGCCCCTTCATTTTTCCGATATCCATGGAGCAAGACAAATTTCTCGTTCTGGACCGCGATGATAAATTTCCCGTTGCTCGATGCCCTCGCGGACAGTCACGGTAAACGATCGGCTCAACAGCGTTGCTCCGTTGTTTTCCTAGTATTTTGCTCTAGACTTGATTACGTTTCCAATTGTTTCACTGCGACTAGCTACATGAATACGTCATACTTCAAGTAAATAAGAAATTAAGGTTCTGGGTGATAAATATTATTTTGTACATTTTACAAAAGCTCATTGTATCAGATAATTAGATAATTAGATAATCTTCCATAATATTATGATAAAACAGAGTTTTTATAATAAAAATGATTTTCATATAAGAAAAATAATTCATCATAATCATAGTATAAAATATATATCTCTCTTTTTTACGCGTAAAATTATAGAATCTAAATAGAGAAAGGAGAGCTATGAAAAAAAATATTGAAAAAATCTTTCCAATTTCCTTCCATAATTACGATATCAAAAAACAACATTCAATCACATAAATTAATTTATAAGAAAAACTGCAAGTGAAATCTTGTATTTTCTTGACGTCTTCTCAGGAACGTCGTCCCTCAGGAATGAGTTAATTTACAGACCTTCGAATTTATTTTTCGTCGTATTATAACAAGATGATTTCTGTGAGTAGAAAGTAGCAGCAAAGCTACTCGATAAATACGTTAATGAAAATTGATATTAATTCAATTTAATGAAGATGGCATTAAATCGACGTTTATCGAGCATTTTTAATTTTTATCTATCATTCGAAATTTTTTAATTTTTCTAACAAGTTGTGCGAAATGCAATGAGACAGCTTAAGTGTGCCAGTGAACGTACATTCTCTGACGAATCAACGGCAGAGAAACAATGTAAGAACAATTGCGGAACATTACTCAAAGTCGTTCTTTTTACCGATGGCAATACTTGCACCTCGAACAGTTTTCACAAATTCTATGCGCACAGTCAATCAACTTTTCCGCAAGGGCAAGCTTTCACTTGTCTTTCACACGCGTGCAAAACTAAGTAGATCTTTTTAAAGGCAATTAAGGTTACAAACGTTGAACGAAAAATGATTTCCACAAAGAATATACGATGATTTATAGATACTTTTGAACAGATTCATTTATTTCAATTTTCGCATTAGAAATCGCTATAATATTTTTTAAAGCTTTCTCTAATGTCGAAACGAATATGTAGATACTTCTTAGAGAAATTTATGGTTATTTACAAGAAAAAATATACGATTTTCTCGTTGTTCCCTTAGGAAATGTTCCGGTATTTTTTATATATCCTTGGCAGATACTTTCGTAACATGATAAAATTGATTAATGAGTATTTAAAAAAAGTTTTTCGTTTCTATTGATCAATTATGTTTAAATGGTTGGAATATCCAATTAGGTAATTAAGCTGCCATTTATTATTATTTCAGTCAATATTTTTACAAAGAATGTTCGAAATAGAGATTATGATTAAAATAATGATTAAAATTAAAGGTATTTGTCTTAAACAAAAAACTAGCATACCTACGAGAAAAAAATGTTAAGCTTCTTCAAACATTCAGGTTACCTTCACTTTCTTAGAGATCTTCGATCTTCGTCTCGTGTGTAACACGTATTCTCGCAAGAAACATCAAAGCATAAACTAATTCATAATACCAATCGCTCATCGACGGAGAGTAAAAATAAAGAAAAGTTGATGTTCAAGATCGTCAGAAATTTTTTCGGTTCTGCGTGTATCACGGTGACTCAGCGATTTTCGTCCATGCACCTAACGTAGCAAATCAGTGCAACACGTTTAATTACCTATCGAACTAATTTTTTAGGGTGGGACAACAGGAGAAGAGATTTTTCTTTTACGCTAGCGCACGCGGGAGAAAGGCGCGGCGATTTTATCTTTGTGTTAGCTATACGATATCCAGTACCGCTCGAGATCAATTTGCATAAGCTTCCACGGTGAACTAGGAAAGGCGCGTACTTAATTAACGTGTCCAGCTCGTACGGTCGCGTAGATTTATTCGAGATCGTAACCGTACGATTCGAGGAGTCATCATCTCGTTAAGGTGCTTTAAGGATTCCCAGGCGTTTCGAAAAACTGCCTACAATGCGGAAGTCACCGCGTGTTAACCGCGACAACGGTCCCGCCGGCGTACCGCTAAATTTCGATAAAAATCCTATGTCCGACATTCATGCTCGATCACTTAATTGCCCGTGTTTTTTGCGTTCTCTGTAAAAAATGAAGAAAAGAAAACCGACTATTCTTTTGGTACCAGTTTTTGAACGATTCAGGAATTCTCTGTCTGATATATTCAGAAAGATCTTTAGTATTTTCGAATAATAAGTAATTCAGACATATAGTGAAAGTTTGTTTTCTAGTTTTGTTTAGATTTTCTTGACTCGTTTTTTTCTTCATATTGTTCATGGCTTCAGATGATTGATTTGTTCAACATAGGTACTACTACTGTATTAAATTTGTATAATTAGTGAATCTATTAAAAAATTATTATCAGTACTTGGTACAAACAATTATAATGAAGGTATTCGTATTGTGCAGTAAGATTTTTATTTCTGAATATGGAGATAGACGAACAGAAATCTACTACTTTTGCTATATGATTTACAGTAACAATTATATTCATGTACACCTATTTTTAGTGAAAGAGGCGCACGTATCACAGAACATAGGAAAGGCAAAAAATTGCGACATTTCATTTACCTTACTTTAATAGCTAATTAACTCGCTACCACGCAGTCGTCTTTGAATATCTGCAACATGAAAGGTGTTTCAACACCCTAAAACTTTTATCGCATAGCTGTTATATAAATATTAAACTCGTAGTTCCTTTCGCTAATGAGAAACCTGAACTATTCAAATCCACTTTATATGTAGAACTTTTCTGAAACCAGGTACGTTAAAGTATTTTAAAGTTATTGAATCCGTCGTTAAAACGAAATGAATTTTGAGAAAAAGGAATGTGACGATGATAATAAAAATGAAATTAAGTTAAAATTATTGTATACATATATTTTCTTTAAAAATAGTAACTCGCGTTCTTACACATTTTGTAAGAGAAGACAGAAGAACCTTTTGCGCTAAGTTCAAATGAACGTACATATATATGTCGGGTTTTCGTTAGAATTTAGGGTGCGTAACAATTCTTCATTTGAATTAGCCATCGTTTTGTACAACAGAGATTATATTTATAGGTACAAAAATGACTTTTACAAAGTTTAACGAACAACCGTGGTGTTTGAACACGCAAGATGCAATTGACAATGTTCTTGGGTTCGATAACGAATCCACGGTCAACGGGATAACTCTTTACTAAGCGTAAAATACTTTTAAGCACAAAATAAAATTGCTGGGACGCTCGGTATAAACTGTTCGATGTGCAACTTTCCAAGGCGATCGCACGAATAACAGACTGATGAAAATTTTCCTCTCCTTACAATTGCGTTCGTTTGTTAAATACTCGTTAGAAGTATCGAGAAAGTTCTAATCGCCGTTGCTAGACAGTTTCTGCCTGGAGTTTTATTATTAATACAACGTGTGTCCCATTATATTGGCACTTCCGAGGTAAAATCACACGTGGCTAGGCCCGTTCTTGAGGCCATATGCCGCCACAACCACATTTCTAGGGAGAACCACACAACCACTCCACACCTCCGTCATGCAAAACGTCCATTCCGTGGCCCCATGACCGTGGCTACGTTCGGCGACCAGTTGTGCCGCCTCGAGCCCAATCTCACTATCACAAATCTCGAACAATTACAATCAGATTGAATGACAACAATTGCATAATTACAACTATGATACAATCTAGGCTAAAGTATTAGAGGATCTTCCCAAAATTTCAAAGGAAATGCTCCGGTTTCCTTTCATCTCCGACATATATATATATGTCCTTACGATCAAAAGAAAAGGGAGTCCTAAGGAAATAAAATAAATCCAACGCTTTCAATTCGATATAAGAAAAAACAAACGAATTTTTTAATTTCAATTCACATCATTAATATACTCATTTAGTATTAGAGAGAAAAAAGAAAAAACAAAATATTTCAAAGAACAAATCACACTTTTTTAATTCGCCCGAAAAGCGAGAACGTATATTCGTTCCAAGTATTATTCACAAAATTTAATTCGTAATTTCTTTTCCCCTTTACATCATACAACTTCTATCTCATATTGCGCTACTGAGTTCTAGTGAAATTATTAACGCGTACACCTTCACTCGAATCTACATCTGAATTTTGCTAAGTTCGTGGGCACGTTTCTTAACCCCACGGGGAAACGTTGTTGCATGCAGATGCCAGCCGTGTAGCTTAGCACTTGGCAGGCCGAAAAATACCGTGGAAAAATGGTCCCTCTTACAATTACGATCCTCGTGGTTTCGCGCGAGAGGCCGCGCAGAAGTAACAGACATTTTTCCATGCGCGTTAGAAAGGAATTAATTTGCAAGATAATGAGCGTGCCGATGTAGCTAGCACGCGTTCCGTGTACACCAACTAGGCATTATCGATTCGAAAAGCAAACAGCACGCACGAAAACGCGTTTCTATGAATCATCTCATCCGTATTCAACGACCACAGTTTTGCGATTCGACCCTGAGGAAGCCACCTACGAATGTACGAATCGTTCGCGAACCAACGATCACAGATTAATCACGACTCGATCGAACCTGCCTGGGTTGCTCTCCGCGTGGTTGTTGTTTCAAGCGTGTACGCCATTCTTGGATTCGTGCCAGTTGCTTACCATATTTTCTTTTTCTCCTTCCTTCGTCTTTTATCTCTCAAGAATCTTGCATGAATGATTAGCGTCACCGTTAAACGATGAGTTGGCTCGTAGACTGGCATAAGGAAGGAAAGAGAGGACGAGATGATCGTCAAAGATCAATCTGTTCCTTTTTTTGGAACAGTGGCTTTATAGATTAATTAATTAAACGTATTGATTGAAAGCTGTACGGCAGAATCAATGTAATGAAGACTAAAACGTAAACGATCTTAAAGGTATAATTACTAATGATTATGAAGGATATGAGATATAAATACATGTTGAAGGAGCGACTTACTTTCTGTTAATTATCGACATGCATATAATGTTTATGACTGATTCTATGCTCTTTTTATGATACTATGTCTTGTAGATATAGTATCACGGAAAGAATATCTTGTTGATAGTGCTTGATATAATATTTAGATCTTTCTATCAGAGAAAATTATAAGATATAGTAAAAAGATAATGTTTACTATGTTTATTATATGTTGCATTTTCGTAGTAATTTCAAATTGTCGAAGAAGTAAGAAGATTAATATCTAAATGTCATGCAAATCTACAAACGCCTCCTTTATAACTTTTAAGCTTCAGAAGTATTTTATCTCTAAAAATTATATCGTTAAAAATTACTTATAGAAATTATTTTTAAACTAAACTCTCCAAGTTCTCTGGATAATGCAAAAATCTTTCCGAGATAAATTGTATAGACTTGTCGAATTAAAATGATTACAGTTTAAAAATATTCATAGCCAAAAGATTCACCCCATTTTCTATGCGATTTAAACGATACGAAATAGGAGAAAAGAACGAGAGGCACTAGAGAGATCTAGTCGCGTAAATTACTTTTTTCGCGGGTTAACGATTTCTCTCGGTGTTCCAAATGGAATCATTGAATCATCTCACAGACTCGGATATACTGTACACTTTGTTGCTATTTCTCAACGCGATCCATGCACATGATTCCTTTATTTTCCCAGCTACATGCACCGACATACCCACCTACTGTGGATCAAGGACGACGCATTGCACGCTCACCTGCATGCTTATACGTGATTTTAAAATGCAACGAAGATTTTGCACGCAGTGTAACGAACTTATATTGATTAATCGACAGCCTGAAACTTCTCGCGTGATGCAACACAACATCTTCCTTGCCAGAAGTTTCTTTTCAACTTCAAATGAAAGACGTGCTTCAATGTTTGATGAAAGAAATGAATACGCAGTTATATTCTGTAACTCTATTCTTTTTGATTTTATGAATGTACGATTTGACTATTTTTATTTCCTACTTATCACAACTTATTGAATAAAGCGTGGAAGCAGTATTTTTTTTTAATATCATTTTCTCAATTTGTAGTTTTCTAAATACATAAAGTTTTGAAAATTTTTATACTCGTGTAATTTCATATGAATATTATATGATTGCACGAACGTACAAATGATCTTTTTTAATCTAAAATTTATTTAAGATATTTAAAAAGTCTTAGAGGTAACTATAGATTTTAACAATTTTTTTAGTTAAAGAAATATCAATTAAATAAATTCATATCAACATTAAAGTTTGATTGAATTCTTTGAATTCCTTTAAGGAATTGAATGTAGAATTAGAGACAAATAGGTAATAGAATTACAAATGGTCAATGGAACTTCTCTAAAAAAACGCGTTGTTGCCGCAAGACGGAAGAAAAATCAGTCCGAAAAGGCGAACTGTCTTGCAGGAAGTATCGAGGCCCCTTAACGGGATCCTCCCATTGGCCATCTATCATAAATTATACATTATATCGTGTAAGAGGCGGCCCACGTGGCGGCGAATCGTAGAGTGCAACGATGCGTCTTTTTTTGGCCTGTATAATAATTTATGTTCCGCTATAACGCAGTTGAATATCGATTCCCGCTCGTATAAAAACATTTAATTATAATATGGAATTGCCGTTTTAATTTGCGCCGTGATATTTCAGTGATTTTTCTGTTTACACACGTCTTCATCTGGTTTCGTGTGTATCTGACGTTGCATCCGCTTATTAATCGTGAAAACTCAATTATGTATATCGTCAAGGTAGCAATTTTCGAAAGACATGCCAATTTGTTTTACTACGTTATAAAGTCTTCGAAGTTATCAATTTTTAATTGTCCGCGCGATATATCTTTCGTGACTTTAATACACAGTTCATGAATTTTGAAGGAATTTTTACGATCAAAATGAAGTTTAATTATCAAATTATATTTCAAGGATATCAAGGACGAGCTACAAACTTCCACAAAACTAATCGACTGCATTTTATGGTGGGTGACAGCAGTTAATTGATTAAATTACCTATTGAGACTACGCTATTTAATTCTTGAGTGAATTAATAAGGGGTACCAACATGTTTCTATAGAAACTAATCTTGTACGACAAGGAAAAGCGTGGGCATGTCGAATTGGAAGAGTAATAGAAGACGACTGTAACTAATTACAAAGTAACGAAAGACGTCCAGTAAAACCGATAGTCGGTGCCATTTTATGACACCGTGAAATTAACTTCCTTGCACTTCAAAAAAGTTGTGGTTAATGTTTAAGAGGATAATTACGAGACGATAGAATGAAGTGCTTATGTAAGTATGTATATGTATATATGTTTACTTCGTTGACGCTTCGTTGATTGATGATCCTCAATTTGTATGGTAAATATGCAAGCATGATCGTTGTAAGCTGTTGAACAATATATAACATTAAATTTGTCTTCCACGTACATATCATCGAGATAATGGATTGCGTCTCTGAATTATATTAAAAGATAAAGAAAGATAAAGAGTATATAAATAAAGTGTCTTTTATTTTTCTCTCACAAAAAAAGGAAGCAAGAAACTCTAATTCGTATTATAACTTTTATCTTTCGAAGAGATAATTTTCCAACTTCCGACTACTAGCATTGCCCATGAACATACTACAAAGTGTTTGAAAATTCGATATATTTTATACGAAGAAACGTTTACGCCACCATTCCGCTGGATTCTCTCAGTCGACTTTCTTAACGCGCTGTCCGCTGACTTAATTAGGCAATCCAGTGCCGCCGGTAAAATACGACGGTGGTTATTTACGTTCATTGAGCGCCGAAATAAGCGGCGCACGATGTCCAGCCGCGACTTGACAAAAAGCGTGTCGGTTATTCTGTTCTCTCGGTTGCACAATAAGAAAATCGATACGATGGCTTCGACTTGACCCCTCGACGGGTTCCTCGATAACGGTGTATCATCGTAATACACGATTTGCCGATAGATCAGAATGGATGCAATACATTTTTCGGAACGCGTCCCATGCTCTTCGTTACGAGTAATTTATGTACGATTTAGAGAACGAATCGCGGTTTCTACGTAGAAAGGAGTGCAGTCGAAGTGAGTTGCATGAACAAAGCTTTTCGCGTAGTAAACTCACCAGGCGAATTCTGGCCAAACGGCGATAGCGTGAAATCGCGTGCGAATCAACGTACTGCCCGCGCCGTACCGTCGCGAACCAATCGTAAAAATCCGTCACCGTGAATTATCTCCCCGATAGTTCTGATGTCAGCTGCCTGAATTTTCAATTGGTTGTTTGAATTCTTGAGTTTTAGAAATTTAACAATTTTAAAATTATTGATCTAATATTTAGTAATTTGCAAATTTTTTTACTAAAAATTTAAAGATTTGAAAGTTATCGGTTGGAAATTATGTGATTTGGGGATTTTTGATTGGAAATTTAGTGGCTTGAATCAGTTTACAGATTAACAGTTTAGATTAGAGCTCAGATTGGTCAGCTATCGACTGAATTACGTATTCTTCTCTTGATTTGCATCAACTGCTCAACGGAATGCTCATATATGTTACATCATTAGAATATATTTTGCCGCATTAGATCTAACAGTGATCTGTCTTTCTCTCATTTAGTCTTTTTTCCGAAATTTGTTTTAATATTCTAATATTTTAACGATATAACATTTTCATGAATATTCCATCATCCGAACAATTTACAGAAAATCATGTTTTATTTTATACGTAACAGTTTGTTGTATAAATATACAACAGCTATACATAAAATTGTTTACCTATGTTAAATCTTTAACAACAGAGTACTTATTTGTTTGTAGAAATTATCTGTTACAGCAAATAACATTCAAATATTGCATTCAACCTGTTGATCCATAACTTAAAACCTTCAACTAATTTTTAGTACGCGAGAAAATATATTACTCGTCTTTGCTGTGAGCTTCTGAGTAACAACAAATTAAACATATAATATAACAGAAATCATATCATACGATTGCGTTTAACAGGCTGCATTTTCTTCTTATTAAATCGAATTTTATTGTCATACTCTTTCCCATCTGATAAAGACAACATTTTATCTTTGTTGCTCATTGCTGTAGACGTATCTGCAATATATTCACTTCCGATATCAATTGCATTAGATAACTCAGCAAATAAGCAATAATTACCATCATTACATAATTCATTATAACACGCTTTCGAATACAAATTACTGAGAATTTAATTACTTTAGTTTGGTTTATTAAAGTATTTAGAGTTTAATTAAAATCACAAAATTATATACCTTCGGAAGATTTTCGTGTCATATAGTTACGCACTTTTCCAAACCATCCATCATTTAGTCTTTCTCGATATTTAGGAGTGGTAAATGTGTATAATAACGGATTGACTGCACTGTTCACGGGTAATACAAAGACTACTACCCATGCGTGAAAATCAGCTACAACAAAATATTCAACTAGAGGGATGAAGTAAATCTAACCTTTATATGCGGAAAAATATGAAAAATATTTACATCATATATATGTATATAAATTATATATAACTATGCAATTTTACAATATTTAAATATTAAACAGGCCGATAATTTCTTACACATTCTTATATTTAAAACTTCAATTTACCTTAAATGTCTATTTTTAATATGCAACATAGGAAAAATGCATTTGTTACTGCTGATTATGAATCAAATTATCGTTAACAAA
This sequence comes from Bombus impatiens, assembly GCF_000188095.3. Classification (NCBI taxonomy): domain Eukaryota; kingdom Metazoa; phylum Arthropoda; class Insecta; order Hymenoptera; family Apidae; genus Bombus; species Bombus impatiens. The sequence continues at coordinate 939,222 of NT_177388.1, forward strand.
TTATTACGTATTACTAGAGGTGTATAGTCAATTAAGCCTAAGAATTTATGGGCTAATTTGCATCAGAAAATTTCACATTTGTTTTACGGACTAGACAACAATTCGTTAATTAGAACCACAATTAGAACTGTCATAAGTATTAAAACAGCAGACAACAGGAAGGAATTAGTAATACTAATGCAGATAATTTACCTGAAATAGGATACTTCATCATAGCTCTAATCTTCAAAACGATAATTGGTGCCCAGCAGGCTGCATCCGTTAGAACGATAAGAAAAAATCGTAAGGCGAATTCGGAATCGCCAACAGACAAAGAACAGGCGTGTCTCGTTTTCCAAATGCTCAGAAACATACCCGTGTAAGCGTAACCAATCGTAAGCAGCCTGTAATGCGAACAGTAATCTTTACAATTGCTTCTTGTTATACATAAGAAAAAAAATTTATTGTACTGGTGGACTACTTTTAAGATCGTTGTTTCTTTAATGTTGATCGTGCCTGCTTACCCCATAAGGTTTAATCCCAAGAAGACGAAGGCCGAATATTCCCATCCAATTAAGTACGGATCGTCAATGTGCAAGGGGAAACACATTCCATTTACGCCGTAAAATCTCGTGCTGCTTCGCCACAGAATCACTTTCGAATGAGTTACAATTAGTTTCAGAATGCTGTCCTTTCTTCGGTTATCTCTGCGTAGTAGCTACAGCGGGGAACTTTATACATGCAATAATTGTTTGCAACAGAATAAACATTTGATTATACTTGGTGCACATGGTATGTTAAAAAGAAATTTCTTTTTAATTCCAGGACAGACAAAAATTTGAGGAATCCACTTTGACCGTGTGATATTCGCTTCTTTACTTTGGTAATCTAACATAACGTGAGTATAAATTAATTATGTGCTTATAAATATCCTAACCTATATAAGAATTAAAACTTACGACTTGGAAATTTCTGTAATTATAATAAAGTAAAGTTTTTTCATCGCGTAAAAATTTAAGAAAGTCTCAGTATATGTGTACTTGTTACAAGAAATACAATTATTCAGAAACTTCTACTACTGTCCCTTTCACTTTTAATGCAAAATAGAAATAGTTTAATAAATTTCCCAAAAGAGTCTAATAAAACATCTAATAATCAACAATTACATACGCACTTTCAAATCTACTATACGTTACTAGCTTTTGAATAATCAGAACAATCGACGCAACGCAACGTTTAATTGATTCACAAATTGACGAAATAAGAGCATGCTGTCTGGTTCGTATCATAACCGATAGGTTAACAAGCGATCGGACATCTTGACAGGTTATTAGATATTATTACCAATGATGCCGAGGTCCATGGACAAATAAGAAACATGGAGACGAACCTGGCACGAGAGCAAGGGTAATTCCTGTGATCCAAATGATGATCATCGATGCAGTTGCCGTATGCGGTGTCATGGTACGGTGACCTTTCAGTGGAGCTGCTATTAGCATATATCGTTCCAGAGACATGAACGACAGGATCAATACTGAAACCTTGACGGATCATTTTTATTTCGATATATTAACGACCAGCCATTCGTTTTCTTCAAATACGTTTCGTCTGACTCGCACAAAAGTTTCATGGATATTATAAGGAATAAAAATCCGTATAATCCAGTATAAAAGTTAAATAATGTACATGAGGCTTTTAAAATATTAGGAAAGCGAAAAACACTTTAATACAAAAGATACTGTTATAAATATTAAACTGAATATTAATTAAATTTTATATGAGAAATTTCGTAACATTTAAAAGTAGATACCATTGAGTACTTAGATTTCAAAAATAGATACATTTATGGTAAAAATTTTATTTAAAGATTTGAAATAAAATATAATTGATAAGTATACCTCCAAAGATGTCATTGCCAATAGTCCTACAAAGGTACAATACCACGAAGACATCCATGAACTGGCGACTTGATTGTAATTATCGCGGAATGTTATGTCTGCTATAGCGATTATAAATAGATATAGCCCCATCAACATGTCGGAAACTGTAAAAAGATTATAAAATTTCTATAACTATCACGCTTGTATGATTCAGTGATTTATGATGGACAATATTGAAACTAAATGACATTGATGTGTCATTTTTATAGCATATTCGATAAACGAGACCGGCATTTTATATCCCTTTAAATAAATATTTGATGTATTTTATATACCTGTCCATACATCCAATAATAGGAATCTTGTCTAATTTTTCTCGAACGCGCATAAGAAAAATTTTTTAAATATTGAACATTTTTTTATTTGATATTGATAATATTTATTATTCTTAAAATTAAATAACGTGTAAGTATATACATATGGATTTAATACCTATATTAAATAATTTTTAACGTACCTGCTAGATTTCGGATAATAATGGTTAATACGCGATTCTCATCCTTGGCTGTGAATCTCCCCCAAAGAACAAGCACGTTACTCGTACAAGTAACACACGAAATTACCCATACTGCTGCTCGTAATAAAGTTTTATCGAGCAAATGGGATAACGACGATACTCCTGCATAGAAGATTCAATCAATCTCGAATTAATCGTCCGATTATATTGATATTTCTTTTACTAATATTGCAAATTTTTAAGGAAATAATAATGTTCATAAATATATGAGAATGTTTGCTAGCATTGTGTAAATATGTAGTACTACATATTTTATAGGTGTTATTAAAATCATCAGTGATATTATAATAGCTATAACCTTTTAAGCCATTTAATGAACTAATAACAGACCCATAATTCATTGACGACCGTTTAGGTATTTTATGGGAATTGAACGGTATCAAAACCATTTAAATTAATGATCATGGTAAACTATAATTATTTAATGACGAACCAAACAACATTCCCCAACATAACATCTAAAGTAATTGTAGCTGAATATCATAACTGAATATATAAAAATTATTTAAAAACAATCTATCATTTTTTATGTTTTTCAAATTCTTACCGTCACTAGCGGGTCGACATCGTTTTGCTTTCGGCGCGTAAGTCGCACAATAATGAAATTTCTTGAAGTAGCTAAAAAGTAATATGAATCATCATAAGAAATCAACGATGTAGTTCATTGCATTCACAAAATAACAATGTCCGATGACAAATATATTGACAGGAGTTTCACTTACAAAGGAAAGTAGTTTGTCTGACACAATACGGATAAATCTACTTACACGAAGTCCAATTGCTTGAACAGTGTGAACGCGTTTTTTGGTAGTGCATCCAAATTTATACCTTCCAGATCTCTAAAATTTTCATGAAATTAGTTATTTACTTTGATAGAAATTTTACAATATAAAAATTAATACAATAAATTATAGAAATAATATGTTCTAAACTTATTAAAAGAATCTTAATGCTAAAACTTACAGAGAGTCCAGTCTTGTCAATGGACTCAACACGGCCATCGGTAAATTATAAAAGCGATTGTAACCTAATTGTCTGCAATAAATATTAATCCAATAATTTTTGAAAATTATTCCATTTCATTGCTTGATAATTCTGTCCTTACGCGTGCTTTAATTTTACCACAAAACCACGATAATCACATTAGCTATTCGTATCAGCCTTATTTTCGTACGTGTCGGCATAATAAATAAAAGTTTTAGCATCAGCATATGTGACGTTCCTCTCGTTTGCTTTTCTAACACCGTGCGTTCGACGGTAAATATCAGGTAAATATGTTGCAAGCACGCGCGTAGCTTAAGACGTGTAGCGTTACAATTTATGTGGATACCGGTGCCTCGTATACTTACAACCTCGTCAGATTTTTTAACGGTTGGAATACATTCAGCGGGACGGTCGTTATTTCGTTGAACGCCAAATTACTGAAAGGGAAAAGATCCGTTTTGCACGATGCACAGTGATGTACGAGGGACATAACTTCGTTACATTGCCATAACGAGTATTCGCAAATTGAGGTAACGCGAGGAACTTACAGTTCGACTAGCTGCTCCAAATTTCGGAACGTGTCCTCTTCGATTGTCTTTATTTTGTTCTTTTGCATACTCCTGGCCAATGGTTGATGTTGCTTGTTAGTTTAAAGTCAGTAAAAAGTATTACTTAATTCCTTAATATAATTTATTAGTAACACTTTTTTATGCAAAATTATAAAGTTTAATAGGAAATATTTTGCTACGGTAGACACCATTACTTTAATTTTTAATTAAAAAAGAAATATTAAGATTAATTATTAATATTAACGAAACAATTGAAATAAAACGAATAATAAGAATTACGTCATTAGTGTATTTGCGACTGCGATTAGAATAAATAAATTACTAATAACAGTTGTAAATATAAAACGTGTATAGGAGTTAAAGGATTAATTTTCTATATTTGTTATTTACTTACGTACGTACAGTAATTTTAATGATGGACATCCAGCGAACAAAGTATCGGGTATTGATTCAAAATTATTTTCATCTAACAATCTGAAATTGTATAGAACGAAATCAGTTTCGATATTTCAATTTCAACGAAACGATGAAGCGTTAACTTACATCTCGCTTAATACCGGCAATTCTGGCAACTTCAGTCCTTTCGAAGTTAATTGATTTTCATTCAAATTTCTATAATAATGTAACAAATTAACATAAGATTAAAATCGTACAAAATTTCTACAAAATTATAATTTATGTTAAATGACACACATGAAGTTTAAAGCAATGCTCCCTTCTAAGTCTGAAAAATCTGCCACAGTGATTCTGTTCTTATTGGCCCTCAAAGATTCCAACTTGGTTAAACCAGCAAAATGTCCAGGCAGAAATTCGCTAATTTGATTGTTATCCAAAGCTCTGTTCATAAAATACATTATGTATATTACATTAAAATTGTGTAATTACTAATTTTCTAATAGCATTGAAGATTTAATTAAAAGTATTTATACTCACAGCCAAAACAACTTAGTCAAATTAAGAAAAGCTCCTTTTTCTAGCTCGTGTATATTACTACCATCAAGATATCTGAAAAATTATGTTTTCTTATCAAAAATATATTTATGCGATACTTGTAAAAAAAAATGCACAAAGTAAATAAGAATCTTAGAAACTCACAGTATACGGATTTCTGAGTATTGCGCAAAGGCGCCCATTGGCACGCGTTTAATCGAGCTATCATACAGAGTTCTAAAAAATTAATCACAATAATTAAGAACAATTCACTAGTGCGATAAAAATAAAAAAAGTGTATACTTTACAAAAGATTTCAGTTTTTTAATACTTAAAAACCGTACATGGAAGTAGTTTGAGAAGATAGGTTTCTCGGAATTTCCGAGTAGTCGTGACAAGTGGCGCGACACTTCACGTACTTACAACCGACAGGAATGTCGGTGGCATCTACGAAGAAGAGGAAAACACGTAAATTACCAATTCTTATCTCGTCCATTGCGTTTTGCGGTTTATCGTCGCATTTTTATTTCTGTTATTCGATATTGTGTTCCGTTGTTCGATAAATTATGGATATTGCATTACCACAAACGAACTCGCTTACAGGTTCGGAATCTCTGTCACTGCCAAACCAGTCCAATACACCGTGATAATCATCTGCATACAAAGTAACACTTTTTATATTGCCCCGTTCGGTATTGCATTTATACTGTATAAAAGGGACACGTATATAAAAATGTCAAACATCGTAACTAAATTTTAAATTTAATTCGTTCTTGCCCGAAAAAGGAGTATCTCGATATGTTCAATACGATCGTGCAACACGGAAGTATCATATTCGAACTATAAATTATTCAAACATCTTTTTGTAATGGATCTCTTTGTCGTGAAAATTAAAATGGATGTAGTAATTAATGAACTAACAGCAATTTTGTTCGTCATCCCCGTGAGGACATTGGCTTTGTGAGTCGCACCAATTTCTCTGTGGTAGACAAATTGTGGTATTGTAACAAAGGAACGTTCCTACTGGGCAAGTATCTGGAATTAGGAAAATCAAATTATCAGCAATTATCGAACGATATGAGTTCGAACAACACAATGTAAATGTCACGAATGAAGGATAATTTAGATCGATTACCCATTTCCAAATGTAAGACGGTATATTGCTGCTTCTAGGTAATTGTTCAATCGTTTAAGTTCTCTATTTTTTATAAATGCAAATATATAATTATAAATGTGAAGTAATATGTAATTGTTAGGGAACAATTTATTGGATTGTTGTCGTTTGTAAGATTTATCAAATATGAAGCTTAAGATTTATTAATGAAACTTCTTATTAATTATCAGAAGTGTGACATTATAAAATATTACCGAATCGTTTTAAAAAAATCTTACTATTTCGTATAACACTTAGAAGATATTTATGATATTTTGAATATTGATCTCTTTAATAATACGTTTTTTTCAGGATACAAATAAAGGTATAAAACGTACATTGTACGTACCTTTATGAAGCTTAAGTCTTTCAATTAGCAATAATATAACTTAATAAAACAAATATTTTATTATCCAATAACTAAATTATCTACTTCGAAGAAATGTAATATCAAACTACAAGACTAACAAATTAAAAGAATTTCTGACAATGAATGAATTTTTAACGATGCTATATCATAACGAATCAACTTTTAACGATATTATATCATAATGAATGAAATCACATACCTTGATTAAAATAATACATCAGCCCTGATAACAGGCACAAGGTCGCGATTAAAAATGCGCCGATAGCACCGATGCGTTTGTACCTCATTTCGGAACACGAACGTTTCGATCTTTAAAACGATCTAGCGCCTCTGTGTTCCACGGACTTCCGTGTTTTCCCTTGCATGAACAACGTTTTCCACGTGCACTCGGTACAACGACTGCATGACACTGGTTGCATTCACTAACTCCGTCGCAAGCTCCGGCGTCACGCACACGCGCTCTTCATCGTCCGCGAATGAGGATTTCTTGCCGTTTGCTGCTAGGCATTTCACTTCAAATTACATCGATCGATTGTCTTCACGATTGTTATATCATAGGCGAACGAACGATTTGGTCGGAAAAGTTCCTTGCAATAAGAAACAAAAGTAGTATGGTGAATATTGATGGACTTGTTTCTTGTAAAGATATAATTTTTGACTGAATTAATAGTTGGTTAGTAGCGGTAGAAGAAATGTTGGTAAAATTATTGGACAGTATGTGAGTTGAAAACATGTAACAGAATTAGGCAGAATTCGCAGGTGTAGGTTTTATTGGATTATTTACAAGGATAATTCGCAAATTCTTTTGAAAATTTGTTACTTCTCCTGTTCTTTCTTTTAAGTAAATTTTGGCATTCGTTTCTCGTATGGATTTGTATGTACAAGTCTACAGAAATATACAGAGAAGCTCTGTGCTTTTGGCATTCTAGGAAAAATATAATCCTATTTTCTTTGTAACATATTAAATAACATACTAAATAAACTTGCTTTTTGACAAAATGAATTTATTTCTTTTCGAGTGTACAGAATATTAACACTTACATTAATACCACTTTAACGCCGCACTATGCGTTTTTATAGATTATCACTGTTATATTAACTGTTACATAATATTATAGAAATTTATTCTAGTCGATAAAATGTTGCACCTCAGACCAACGTTACAAATTAAATGTTACGTATTTTATCTTAAACTCGAACTTTTCGAACGAAAGAAACGCAAGTGTAAGGAAATAATAGCGCCTTCACCGCGAGCGCAAGAAAAAAGTTACTAATTGCAAATGGCGGAGGAGATAGTAATTGGTCTATTACGTGTTCGCTATCAAAGTTTACTTTCGAAGTTCACTTACGATTGTCGCTTCAAACTTCCTAACGTATGCAGATACGTCGGTGACAAAATTGCGACAGCGATTCGAACAATTCGCATCAATGGCGTGTCGCGCCTCGAGACGACAGCGATCAGAGAATATGTAATCACTCATTAATAGACAATTAATATCGATCGAAAAGACTCACGAGAATCTCTAATTTTCCGATACAAACTGTCTCTTCTCTACTGTCTTTATGAAAAGTCTAATTACCGGCTATAAGAGAAGTATCACAAATTCAGGAACTTTTTTTTCCACTATTGATCAAATATATCAAATATACATACTTAAAGAGCAACTGAATTCTTACGAATCGTATCAAAAGCTATAACACTAGTTCCTTTTGCCATGTGTTATTCTACCATCCTTCAATATGTACATCGGATTACAGTTGATACGAAAAGGATCTTAATCTCCATAAATTACAATATACATGACATTTGAAAAAAGAGTAATATCTCGACAATTGTAATTCGATACTGTAGCAGTCCTCAAGCTAAAAGTCTTGAGTCAAGTTGTCACGTCTTTAAGAATGAAGAAGCCGATATCGTCGTACGTAGAACTGTTCTACGACGAGAACGTGATCTCGTTGAGCAAACGACTCTTGAACTTATCCGGGCTATGGCCGCATAATCGTAACGATGTTCGATTTTTCTTCTACATTACGTACGTCGTGATCTTCACCTGGTTGGAGATTGTGACTCTGCTGCAGAATATACACGACCTTGAGAAGACACTGAAGAATATCACGCTATCGTTCCCGACCATCTTGATAGTACTGAAGGCCATGATGTTTCGATTGAATATGCATCTCGTGCTACCATTGCTAACGGTCGTGAAAAGGGACGTGAAGCTTGGATTGTATAAATCAGAAGAGGAAAGGCGAACGGTCGTTTGGTATAACGTGGCCGCCACGTTATTTTCCACCTCGTCGGTCCTGTCTTTATTCTTCGTGCCCACCTTGTTTTATGCCAAACCAATCGTCGGCTGTCTTTTATCCAGTAAGTTCAATCTGTAGTTCGGTGGTTCGTATCTATAGTTCGAGAGAATAGATTGATTCTGTCGATCGACGAAGTTCAGGCTGTTGATATTCTTATTCAAAGAGGAATGATATTAGTAAGAATAATCTATTGATAGTAAGTAGGATTTAGTGTCACCAAATAACTAGAGAATATATTAATATGAATTTTGTCCATATGTTTGCTTCGAAACATTTCTCTATTCCTTAAATGCTCTATATCGTCCATTGTACAAAATTTTTAAATCTAAGGGTAAAATGAATGAAAATAATTTAACAAGTAAATGTGATGCGTGAATAAGTAGAGTTTATTTTTAATTGATTTTTGGTTTATTTTCCGTACTTTAAGTCAAGCAAAATATGTATTTGTGTGATGTCGAGCATTTCAATTCCCATCAACAAGAACTTAATTTTAAATTCGGAAATCGGTACTTGATGTTTCAAACTTAAAATGTAAAACAACGTGGATTGTGGGATGGAAAAAGTAGTAAAAGTGGCGATTTTATTAAGCCGGCAGGTATTATGAACGCGTCGCGAATACTCATGCAGGATAAATCAAGACTTTAATGCGAACTTTATCGCCCAGATCCAGGAAACGCATTCGATATCCGTATCCATACGATCACGCGTACAGTTACCTCGCATATGCAGCTTTATGGTGTTCCAAGGCGACAGTTACTTCCTTCACGATACACAAAACGGTTACGTTTTACGAGCCTGTCACAGTTTGTCGAAGATTTTGCACGACCACCGACTGTGCGATTCTCTTTTTCGCGGTCGTTTCCAGCACAGTTTCGTTCGACGGCCAAGCAAACGCGAATTTATGTACTCGATGCTCTTCTTCGGTCTTCCTTCTCTTCATTTTCGATAAGTAGTATAAGTAGTAGAATGTGAGTTTGATGGAAAAATGTATTTTTTTGTATTTTTGTACTTTTGTAAAATCAAAGCTTTTAGTATTAATATATTATTAATAATATATATAAAGTTATTAACTAAATATTATTAACTCTTCAACTACAGACGACTTTTCTAATATTGTCTATAAAATCGTGAACTGACCCTATTCGTTATATTTTGAGTATATATTTACGTTTCGTTAACATATTAATTCGCAGAATTCAATAATTGTACGCTTCCTTACGAGTTACCGATGAAAGTGAATAACATTTATGAAGTGACAGGAGTACAATCATACGCTTTATTGTGCGTTTATTTAATACCAGCAAGTATGTTGTTAACAATCGGTGCAACCGGCGCGGACAGTCTTTTGGTGACGTTAACGTTTCACCTTTGTAGTCAACTTTCAATTCTGGCACGTCGTGCCAGAAATATCAGTATTGAACCGCAAATATATTCTCCAGAAATGAGAGCGCTCGTTGAGCGACACATCGAGCTTCTCCAGTAAGTCGACGAACATAAAAATAAAATTCCTTCGTTGACCTGGTACGATCTGATTGAAAATGTTATTGTTAATTTAATTGCAGACTGGCAAGTATTTTAGCAAAGGCATTTAGTTCTCTGATGTTTATACAAACATTAGGATTAATATTCTCTTTATGCATCGTGGTCTACCAATTACTCATGGTAATGATATAATTGTTTACATTTTGTAGTATTCCTGTATTTAATTTATTTGTAATTTAATTTACTTTGCAATCTTTTCTTGGTTTTTTAATGGTTTTAAGGAAGTCTTGCTTATTCTGCACTCTCAATTTATTATTATTTTAAAATAAATAAGTAAAATTTTATAGACGACCGACTCTGGAGAAGACATAAATACCATACATTTTATAATTTACTCATGCGCTGTTGTACTATTAGCATTCTCCTACTGTTTCTTGGGGGAGTGTCTAATTAACGAGGTAATTATCAAAAACAATACATAGAGAAAAGTAGTTTTTATTATTTATTTCAATATTCCTCATGTTACAACCATTAAAATATAATAATTCAATAATTCAAAAATGATCACCGTAAATCGAGAAGCACACAAGTAACTAAAATTTTTATGACTTCATAATTTCAACAAAAGTACTAACTGTATCGCTTCCAGAGTAGTGAAATGCAAATGGCTTGCTATTTCATAAACTGGTATGACTTACCGGAACAATACACGCGATCTTTAATATTTTGTATCGCTCGATCGCAGAAACCATCATACCTTACCGCTGGCAAGTTCTATGTGTTTTCCTTAGAAACGTTTGGCGTTGTGAGTTATTTTCCAAATATAACATCACTGAATATTATTAAATTCTTGCACTAAATTTGTTTAGTACATACATAATTTACACGTTTCAACTTATTTGTAGATAGTAAAAGCATCGATGGCATATCTCTCCGTTTTGAAAAGTATTATTTGAATAATTACAAGGATCAACTCAACTTGTTGAATTTGTTGAACATATAAAAGAAACAAATTATTCGAACCATTAATTACGGATATACGACTTGATCTTATAATCGAACAGTGAAACGATAGATTCAATTCTTAAATATTAAACGTAAAGCTGTTAAACGCGCACTATAATTTTCTACTGTGATAAAAGACTCATCTTTCGTAACCTTTCAACTTCTTTAATTTTCCTTAGTAATAATCACTTTAATCAATGCAATTATATATTTCCTTCATATCCCTAAAACATTACTTTCACTATCAATCTTCTTATGATACGGTAAACAGTGTACGATCGACGATTATTAACCGAACTAGAATTAAGTGTCAGGTCTAAAAAGAATAAACGTCAACGTCGCCCAGATAGAATGACTACAGAGATCGAATCTGTCTAATCAATTTTTCTCTATTGGAAGCCACTTGTACGTGGTTTACAACGTACCAGCGATATACGTATATCAAGCTCTCGGAATGTATCATTCTATCTAATCGTCGTCGAACACAAATACGTGTTGGCTGAAGGAATTAAAAGAAAAATTTATTTCGGTTTATTCAAGAAAGATACAGAGTGTACAACTGCCGAGGGGGATACAAATTATGCATATAACTCGTGCTTCACGGTAAATAATCGTCCCTATTGCCAGGTCGAAGCACGTGGACCCTGACGTCGTGTGTTATCTCTTTACAACGACCTCGATCCTACGAATGGAGTAACAGCTAACGTGCATACGGCCTTCACGATACACCGATCTCTCGCCACACGGTCCGCTGCGATCCATGCACGTTTACAGCACGTGTGTACACTTTCAGTGGCAGGAACTTAAGTAACAGTGTGCATCGTCATGTACCTTTGACGCCGATTCGGAGAGACACGGCTGATCCTCCACGAGGTATTCAGACATGGAAAAGAAACAGACGGCAAAGGCTTTGCACGCGTTTCGTTTCAGAGCAGAGATACACGGCCGCGACTTATACGATCGCGGGACAACGAACCAGACGATGGTTGGTTGCTTACTCGGTGTACGATGGTATGGAGCGAATTCTTAGTACTCATGGCCGAATCGTCTAGACGTTCATAAACAAAGGTATATTATACTGATAAATTTGTTTCAAACGAATACATGATGATTATAAAATAAAAAAAAAAAGAAAAAAGAGAAGGAAAGAAAAGTTAAAGGATAAGTATGAACCGATAATACAGGTAAATAATAAACCGTTCGAACGATACTCTGCGGTAGCGACTATTAATAGCTCGTGTTCATTCCCAGCGGAGCAAGTTAGTGTATATCGAGAATCACTTTTTCACCCTATCCTCCCTCGCGGTTGTCATTTTTCATTTCTCAAAGTTGATCATCGGCACAAAACGGCTTCTTCGTCGGTACGGAGAACGTAAAAGAATTTCGCCACGATTAGAACGATTCGTTCACATGCGTGTCCTGTGGCCGTGATGTACGATTCTTGATAACTAAAAATCAAATCCATACCAATTCGCACGAGCGTGCATGGAGATTTTTAGGAACGGGACCGTGTCGGTCGGTATATCGTGACAGCCTGTGTATGCTATACAAGCACATAAACACATGGTAATGTATTCGATGCTATTTATTTCTTTCTTTCCTTTTTTTTCTTCATTCAGACAAAACTGACTCACACGTTCACATGTTAATACGCCTCGCAGATGCATTCGCGGTTACCTCCCACAATTATGTTCCGTATAAAATCGTGCGTCTGCCTGTGCACGAGGTCCTCTGGTGTATGTGTTTGTGTGTACGAATATGCACGTTAAGTGTACACACGATACTTCATGTACAATATTCTGTCTGTTCTCTGTGTATTTCGAATTATATGTATGTGTTCGTGCGTACTGTTCTCTGTGTGTTTGCGGTTAGTGGAAGCGAGAGTTCACTAAATGTCTTTCGTTCTGAGTTCTTTTCACGTTGTGTTCAAGAAACAGAGAAAAATAGCGGGAGAAAGAGAAAGACAGAGAGGGACAAAGAGAGAGAGAGAGAGAGAGAGAGAGAGAGAAAGAGAGTTATAATACAGGACAACGCTCGAGAAGAATTCTAGATCGGTCAAAAAACTTTTGAAATTTTTTACTATTTCGCGCACTCTCAAAAACACTCGTTTCTAAACGATAGACTTAGTCTTGCCCTCAGAAATTTTTTTCGAATTTTTCGTTTTTACCTTTTTACTCGTTTCTTTCTTGTTTATTCGTTTATATTGTATAAGAGAGAAGTGTGCTACGGATGGTGTGTTCACCGTTTCGTTTTTTATCTTTATCTACTCGTTTGTTTGCTTTTTGGGGGGCTTTTTAATTGTTTTATTCGTTTATCGACTCGAGAACGTCGCATCGACACACAGAGAGAACGACTTGACGTTCTCGAGAATTGATCGAGAATATACGAATGTGTTATAGACATGTCTGACGTTTCGAAACGAAAAAATACGTGAATGGAGTTCGAGTACACGATCTCATTTGTTTTTTCTTCCTTTTTCTAAGAAACGAAAGAATTTCTTCTTCCACTTATTGTTACTACGTGCGAGGATAATATTGATGTTCACTGCTTATATTAATCTGCCTGATAGTATTGTGTAAAATCTCACGATACTATTCACGTCATTTCAATCGCGTGTTTTCTCCGTTAGATAACGTTGAACTATTATGATGTACATTTGTTCTTCGTTATATGTCCTATTTCGATAGCAAAAAATTAAATAATAATATTAGTGATAATTAACGAAAATAGCAACTGTTATCATTATAACTATAATAACAATAAGTAAATTGACTACACGAAAGTACAGCGTTTTCTCTTTGTAATTATATTAGTAAATATTATTGAGAACTATATTAGTAATAAAGAGATAATGAGAATTCCAGAAGTCGTGTGAGATTTCAAAAACTGAATGCTGAACAAAAATATTCAATGAGAAAAGTTTGGACTATTTAAAAAATATTCATTGAGTATAAGCAGCATGAAACTTTTAATTATTCTATGAAATTCGTTGATATTGTAATACGATTTAATCATAGAAAATTGTTTCCTGAGCATTTTCATTGAGCATTATAAGCTGCCATACTTAATCTAATCGTATCATAACAGATACTCGAAAAATCTTTGCTGTCGCGTCCAAACTTGGAAAATTAATTTAGTAACAGAATTATCAATAAGCAATGGAAAAGTCTCGATTAAAGACATGATTTTGTTAGAAAAAATACGCGCAAAGCTTGGTATGCCGATTTCTAACTCTTTGAAACGCTAATTTATACGAGCGCACACTTGGCTTCACGAAACGTGTATTTTTTCAAAGAAAATGTTTCTCTATAATCGTAACTTTCCCTTTCCCGATCAAGTATACGTTTAAAGTTTCTAATCGATTATCGCTACGTTTAACCAAAGAATAAGTCGAAAATTCTTAGAAATTTATGTATTGCACGATAACTAGTCGTTTTCGAGTCCATTTTATGAAATGGCGAAAAATGGAAGAAACTGAATTTAAAGAAGAGGAACCTACGTCAAATATAAATAACGTATTTTATATTTTCGATCTATGGAAGTAGTATTACGACAATTAAAAAATTTTATTTATTAAAAGACACAAACGAGCAACCGAGAAACATCTAGCATCTATTAAAAAAATTAAAAGACATAGATTTTTACACAAATTTAATGTGTAACTACTAACCCTCTATAACCGGATTTTAATTCGTCTATAAGGATAAAGGTTGTAATTGATTATACCCTTCGTTCTTATTCAAGAAATAGGAACTGACCATTGTTATAAGTGGATTGTAGAGTCGTAAGAATACAGTGGTAACATAAATTCGTGTAGTAAACAGCAAATAAAACAAATGTAACTTTCAAAGCAGATATACGTTATAGAGGGTCTCCTTAAACTATCGATTAATTACGAAATGTAAGTATGTTGTGAGGCACTTCTCTGCATATTATGTGAGCTTTTTATGACTTTATCACTGCTTTGGGGTCAGTTTTTGAAAATAACTATCAGCAATATCAATAACTACTAGCAATATCAAGCTAAACGAGAATACGAGAATACTTCGTAATTCAATCATCACAAGAAAGTATTTTTTTAGATACAACATTGAAATAGTTGCCACCCAAGATCATTACCACTAGATTTGTAATAGTATTTTATTGTGAAATCGAGAAATATAATAGCTGTCAAATTTTAATTGAAATTATATCGAGAAAACATGATTTTATAATCGATGTACGACAAAAATTCACGGGAAGTTATCCAAATAAAACAAAATCGCAAGTGTTAAATCTGATAAAAATAAATGTAATTCACTAATGTAACACTAAGCTGAGATTAATGAATAGAGTTTAATGTGTTCAACTATGAAAGCAAAAGAAGAAAATACCTTTTCGTAAAACGAGTCCGAAATAATATTGCAAATATAACTCTTTGTTTCTATGATCTTTGTTACATCTAAGAAATGTAAAATTAATACAGAATAGAAATGATTAATCACTAACGATATAAATATCTTTTTTCTTTTTTTTCTTTTTTTTAAATGTTAAAATGTGTAACATCGAATCGAGATCCATTCTCATATCGGAATGAAATATTTACATATAAAGCAAGCAATTCATATAAACAGCAGAATAAATAATATTCTTCGTAGCGGAAAACATAATAGATTGTCCATATTTTTTTTTTGTAAGAAAAATTTTTATTCTGGATTAAAAAATCTTAGTTTACATATAAATCGGAATTTTTATGTACATTTGCCTAGGTCTGTAAAACTCTCGAATGCTCGTATTAATCGAACAGAGTGGATAACATAACAAACTGATAGAGTACGCTATAAATAATATAACATATTGCTTATCTATTATACACTATTCTAATTATACCATAACTGAAGCTATAACGGAAAGAAAGAAGGAAAGCCATTTTCTAATACAGCATAATTTTTCGACTATACATTTACACTTCAATTGGCGCAACGTAAACCATACACGAGGAAAGAAGCCGTATAAGGAAATGAAATGATCTCAAGATTACGACGAATATGTACAAATAACGAAATGGTCCCTAATCTCAATAGAAGTAACTATAGTATTCGCAGAGTATCGAAATAAGTCTTAATCGAATCATATATTTTCGAAAAAGACTTATGAAACAAAAATATAGAATGTGGTATGAAAATAAATGATAATAATTGTATGAATGTAGAAACAACTACTTAATTTGTGTCGCGATATTAATACACGAGTCGATACAAAAATCATAATTTGTATGTAAATATATATCACGAAGATTACCCTGCAAATACTTAGTTTCTGAGATTAACCTATACATTTCAATGTATCGTTTGTATCGATACTTATACATATATTATTATTATTAAAGAGTGAACATCAAACACCTCGAAACGTGTGTTAATAACCGACATGCCTTTAACACAGTTGGTAATTCGTAAAGGAAAGCAATGAAACGATAAAAAAGATAGAATCGGGGTCATTACAGGATATAATTCTAAACTGAAAGGAAACTGAAGGCAGTCGAACACCTGAAAAACTCACCAATAGGTGATATAGATGATTTGAATAATCCAGATGCCAGTCCCATGTTGCATTGTTAAAGCTATAACTTCGTTTTCTGTGAATAAAAACTAAAAAGCGACTCTTCATACGAAACATATCTTCTACGTAACACGATCGTTAACAAAGATAGTCAATGGCTTAATTACAGGTGTTTCATTTACAGAATATTAACTATGAGTAACCATATATTTGAATCTAATTAATGCTATAATCGATGATTCTTCTGTAAATGAAACATTCAATTTCTTATGCCAGTGCCGGTGATTTTCCTTCTGTTACTCGATAGGTTACGATAAAGAAAAAAATAATTTTTTCAGGCATCTTATGTGAAAAATATAGAGAATGCCGCATATATTAGAATTAAGCTCGTACAGCAACTAATATTCAAGAGAGATAATCGTTTAGTATAGATAATATAAATAGTTGAAAAATATTATAAAATAATTAAAGAAACTAAGATCTACTATCATACTACGATTATACTGTTACAAACTTAAAGAGACACTGTTTGTTTCATATAATTTACACCGACGCGAGAGTAACGATTTGTTGCATGAATTATTTACAACTGAAACGTACATCCTTTTTTTTATCTTTTATCTACTTATGCATTAAAGAAATGCTTTTTATACAAGAATACGTTTCTTCCTCGCAACATCGAATCTTTTCTTTCTTACTTTTTCTTTTCATTTAGCTGAAAATCCTAATAGAAGCATTTAATCAAAATATCATTACCTATTCACACTTCAGCGCAATGACACGAATTATTTTCCTAAACCTGACACCGTGTCTCTTTTATCTTTTTTCCTTTTCCTTTTATTTTAATTTTTTTCTTTCTTTTTTTAATAATTTTATGGATAAAAATTATTATAAGTGATATGTACAAAATGAAATATAAAAAAATTATGAACCTTAGAGACATAGCAATGCTCCATTTGGTTATTACTAACTCTTCGGTCGCGACTTTCCAAAATGACCAACGCGATTTTTATGATAAAAAAGTAACATCACAGACACTGGCACAATCATTTGTTAGTGGCTTTTTTTCATTGTTGTCCAATTGTTTCCATTGACTGTTGATGTTGTTCATAAATATTAAAATTAGAGCGTCTGTCACATAATCGTGCATCGATTGACTCCAACGGGTAGTTTTCTCCAACGCATGACGTTGCTTTGTTTTTACGAAACAGGGGACTTACAGTGGGCAGTGGATGGTTGCATGAGAAGCGATTACAGTCTAGATGGCCCAGAGGAGCATCTGTGGATCGACGTGAGGTAGTAATCCTGCAGTGGTCAAGTGCAAACGTATCCTTCCTGTGCTACTGTAGATGCACCAGTAGGCCCTTCCTAAAATATTTCAAATAACGAAACAGTTAAAGTACTAAGATTGTTGGGAAAACTAAAGTAAGAGAAAGAAGCGGGACGTTGCAAATAAATTGAATGTACCGATACTGCTATATTCTCCGCTCCTTACCTCCGCAAGATTCCGATTTACATTAAAATTAATGTCTTCTACAACAAATCCAAACTTATCTTACTATTGCTGCTCTATTTTTATATGTAGTTAACTAATCTGTTATATGACAATTATTGTTCATTATATGTATAATAACTTACATCCTTAGTAGCTGTCAACGTTTGTTTGTATTCATCCAAGCTAAATCCGGAATTACTGTCTTCCCCACAAGACTGAACGACTAGCGACCCGTCTTCTCCCTATAAATAAAATTTTATTAAATATTACTGTAGTATCGTGGATAAATGGCCTAAGAAATTTCGGATGAACCATAAACAATGTCGTGAAAAAGCCTAAGTGTTGACAGGCCCATCAATGTGTCGTCGGTCTTTCAGTCGAATAGTTACGCGAAAGAAAGGCCTACGTGACTATGGTCACAAGCGGTTGCGAAACACGTACGTGGTGAGGCTATGAGAAAAGATAAAGGGATGCTTAAGGGAGAAAGACGAATTAATAGTCAGTCGTGAGTTAAGAAGTCAGAGAGTGTGGTCCGCGTGAAAGAGAGCGTTGGAACCGTGGTGACGAGAGTTGTAAATTAATTATTTAATTGTCTTAGTTATAGCACATTATTGTATTTAGTTCACGTTAAATAACCACCGTTTCCTGTTTAATCAACTCTAAATAAATAATCCTACATTACATATGAAAACAAAGATAATTAATTAATAATGATTAATATTTTATTTTCAGTACCTACATGGGCTACTGCTTGCTCATTATCGGTGGCCCTTCGCTTTTTTCCGTATGTGTCTGTGCTTTGGTCGGATAGTCTCTTCCTGTTCGTCAAATCCCCTTGGTTTCGTGGAGAAACGCTACCAGTGTTACCATTCCCAGCAATATTTCCGTTTTTATGTACATTGCCAGAAATCTGTAAGAAAGAAATCATCAATAAACAAGTGCACAAGTAAATAAACAAGGGAAATGAGATTAAAGGAAAAATGAATTACTTTTCTTTCTCGTTTGAGCAAACTAGGAGATACATAAGTGTGAAGATCCTTTCTCTTTACGTGTTTTGCTTCAATCCACATACCATCTTTTAACAAGTTCAACTGTTCCGCTTGCCTCAGAACTATAATTTTATTGGTTTATGACTATGTATGAAAATTAAAAATTAAATTATTTAATTACACATGTCATAATATACTTACTTGAGTCCACGAACGATTTTATATCATACGTTAGATCAATGTTTAAATTTTCGCTTTTAGCAAATAACAAGCCGATAAACCACATGGAGCAGTGTCCCTCCGGCTCTGGTTTTAGCGGTGGAAATGCCTCCGGATTCACATGTGCCAATGTAATGTGTGGATTTCTTTCCAGAGTACCTGTTTTTAAGAGTTAGGGTTTTGCCATTTTGGCACCCGCGGATTATTAGCATTGCAGTATCGACAAAATAAATATTCAAAGTCAAAGTTTTTATGATTACAATAGACACAGATTAAGACAGAAGCTTATACAATTCATTGATCTAGAGTCCATTTACTTCTGCGTAGGATGCATAATCTTGTAATATGAAAACCTATATGCAACTTGTAATAACAGCAATAAAAGTAACCTGTTTTAATCTACGTCATTTAACTGGAACAAACACATGATATGGTAAACTAATAACAAGGCAGCCAATGCATCGTCATTGAAGTTATCGATAAATTCACAAGATATTGCGCAAACCGTAAGTAATAAAAGATATAATAGTCAGATCGTGTTTAAAACTTTTTATACGAATTGATAAAAACAAAAAATAACAAAAATTAACGCATTATTTATTCAATTACAAATAATTTAACTTATTGGATCGTTCGATTAATTTTTCTGTACAACACCTCGTTTGTTATAATAATGATTAATACACGTTTATCGACGAATTTTATCATATCTACATACAGTGGCTCACGAAAGTATTCGAACGCTTACATTTACAAATTTCAATTAATAAAATGAGGTGTACTAAACTAATTTGTTAAAACAATTCAATAATATAGACAGGAATTATGATACATTTATTCGGAACATTCATGATAAGTGTCTCACAAAAGTATTCAAACGCTGTAACACTGTTGATAGTTTTTCATCTTCCTTTGCACTGAATGTAAACATCATTGCTAAATGAAAATATTGGTACGTTCACTTGATATTAAGATATCGTTTCAGTAACAGTAACATAAAAGTGTGCACAATAGTATTTAAAATGAATACCAAAAAGTTTGAAACAAAAAAGTGTGAAAGAGAAATAATATATAATAATAAAATCATATAGCAAGATTGCCGGAATTGTGAACAGAAGTAAGTCCACAATACATTATATCATAAAAAAGTCAAAGAATGAGGGAACACTTGCAAACAAAGCTCGATCAGGCAGACCAAAGAAATTGGAAGAGAGGAGAAAGTTATCATTCGCGAATTAAAAAAAAATCCTACTACATTCGCTCCTCAACTCACAAGTATGGTAGCTGATATGTTTCATAAAGAAGTTCAGCCGGAATTATGTTAACAAATCTTACGAAACAATGATTTTCATGATAGAATACCATGAAAGAAGCCATATATTAATGCGATAAATCATAAAAAAAAGACTGACTTTTTCAAAAACCTATATTAATAAAGAATTCTTTTTGGAATAAACTCATCTTTTCGGACAAGCCAAAGTTTAACATTTTTGGATCAGCTAGTCAAAATTATGTGTAAGGAAAACCAAATACGGTATTGGAAATTCAACATTTACATCAAACAGTGAAACACGAAGGTGAATCGGTTATGGCGTGGAGGTGCATGGCTGCCAGTGGCACTGGAAATTTGATATTTACTGATGGAATACTTGGTAAATATAAGTATTTAAATATTTTAAAAAATAACCGTAAAGAAAGTGCCCGTAAATTAGGATTGTTGGAAGGTTTCCACTTCCAACAAGATAATGATCCTAAGCATACTGCTAAAATTGTGAAAGAATGGATCATATATAACACACCACACGTGTTAATTATCCCACCGCAAAGTCCAAGCATAAATCCGATTGAAAATTTATGGGTTGAAATCGGAGAAAGATTAAATAAATTTCAGATAATCTCAAAGCAAGTATTGAAAGATGAAATTATAGAAATATGGAACTCCATTGAATGTAGTTTTATAAAATCATAGATTTACAGTATGGATCGTCGATTGAGACACACTATTGCTGCTAAAGATGGTCCAACAAAATATTAATATTAAATAATTTAATAATATATGTAGCGTTCAAATACTTTTTTTGTGAGTCACTTACAATGTATGTTTCTAATAAATGTATCATAACTCCTACCTACGTTGTATCCTATTGATATCTGCTTGTCTAAGCAAATTACTTTAATGTACATTATTTCGGCCATTTAAGTTTGTATACGTAAGCGTTCGAATACTTTCGTGAGCCACTGTATATAATTGAATATATTTAATATGTGTTTAATATTTTACCTATCAAATGTCGTATTTTAGACTCAACAAGTCCACACCATTCAAGCTGATCTTCGGCAGTCAAACTTCTCGCCAATAGTACAATATAATGTTTATATTTTCCAAAGAAATTTGGAGGTTCAAATAATTTGTCCCACGTTGCTTTCCCCATGATAATTTCTTCTGTTATCGAAAGTCCATTTTCGAATGCCTCTTGCATAATTGTTCTTGTTGATACTGATACGTTGAAAGTTGAATTTTGTTGAGGATATGCCGGTGTGATTATTGGCATTAAGTGATATCTATCTGATATATTCACCTTGGGAAAGAAGTTTGTTAAATTAAGAAACTTATTAGTATAAAATATGTTTTAATCAAAAGCAATATTAAGAATCTATATTTATTCTTTAAGAATGATTCTTACTCTGGGATCCCAAACTGGATAGCCTAAATTAACATTGTCAGGTTGCTTTAAAAGAACTGGTTGTGGCCACTTCCATTGTGAAAATACAAGGAAAAATTTCTCTATTAATGTTGCTGCAACAGCATTAGGATAAAGTTGGCATGTTCTTGCAACCAACATTGCCCAAGACACACCACCTAGATAGCCTAATACATTACTATATATCCCATGTCCTAAAAATGAGAAAATAAAACAATGTATAAAAAACACTTGTCTCATCTCAAAACATACGAAAATTAAAAAGCAGATTATCTTACGTTTTGCCCATAACTTAATGGCTCTAAGTGCCAGCCTAAAATTTTCTATATTGGGTACTAAACGTAGTATTTCATCTGTTACTCTACAACCGTTAAGGCTTCTTACACATTTTTGATCCAGATTTTTTAGAAGCATGTCATCTTTAAGGTCCTACAAATATGGGAAAAATTTATTTGATATGCAATTTACAAAAAGGTGGAGAAACATTATATACATTATATAGTAAGTTGCTAACCATTGAATCAGGTATTTCTTTAAGTGACAGTTTAGCAAACAGCATATCAATTTCAATACCATCAAAATTCATTTTTATTACTGGTACAAATGCTTCTTCTACTGCCTAAAATATGTTAAATAACACAATTAAATAACTATAAAATTTACATTTGAACAAATAAACATTTTATGATATGTCTCTGATATATTTAATTAGAGATTTTTATTTCTAATCAACTAATGATAACTCTAAATATTAATTGCATTACTCACTGTGTAAATGTTATGCAAAGAAAATGCAGATTAAATGGACAAATAATTGTTATGATTACTTGATATTGTGTAAAGTACGTACCCTTAAATCTGTAACTTCTTCTTGCATTTTCAGTAATTCAAAAAATGATGCAAAATAATCCGACCTATAGATGTGCCGTGGTACAACACAGAGAGCATCTATATCAGCACCTTTGTGATGTACTCCTAACCTATATGAACCGAAAGTATATATTTTACCACCAACTTGGTCAGCTACGCTGGATGGCATATTTCTGGCAATACTTGTGTCCCGTATCCATTGTTTCACCAGTGTGTTTAATTTACTAATCAAACATAACAATTAACATAATACATAGTTAGTAGTGTTCAAAATATCAATATTATACAATGTAAGTGTAAATGCAATACCTTAAAATTTCCATTCTGTGATTTAACTCTGCCTCAGACTCAAATACATTATATGGCTTTAATGCCTCCTTTAATTCATTGGTCCTAGTAAAATCACTGGGCTTTGGTTCTGCTACACTAATAGCAGATGTCATACCCAATGTACGTAGGTTCTTTTCTTCTTTGGATGATGCATTTGAGTTTGAGTTATTACCTTGTGATGACCACATCTTGACACGCATTTATTTGTTCTAGACCTGAAACAAGGAGACAATGATATTTAATTGCATTGGTTTTAAAGCAATGAATTAAACATAAAAGTTTGTACATTTACAAAAACTGACATGGATATTAACACTTGATTATATAAACAATGAACTGTATTCCAATATATATGACTTTCTATCATTAAAACAGTTAATTATAAATTAATAATTGCACATCTTCATAAAATAATAGCAAATGATCAAACTAGAGTTTAATAAATAAATCGTTTTAATAAGTAGTTCGTATAAAATATAGCATTAGACACAAATTTACCCAAGTACGTTCTCTTTACTAGTTAAATCTTATTTATATATAGTTTTTTAACACAACAAATAAAATAAATACGGATAAACACAACATATTTGATAGAATAACATCGACATAAAGAGTACTAATCAACCCTTCATCATTCTCATGTATCATATCACAGGACAATAATCATTGTACCTACAGTATTTTCGATATCTATATTAATACTACATTTTTGAAATGCTACATATCAGTAAAGAAGTTAATATAAAAGTGCGCGTAAATTTGTCCAGGAATGTGATAAAGTGATGATATTATGAAATCTTGAAAAAGATAGGGCAGAAACATAGATCTGAAATAAAACTTCTATGTCTACAAGAATATATAATATTTTACAAAATATGCAAACATTTTTAGTGATTGATTTGAACGAGCGAACACTTTTTCTTCATTCTACACGTGATCGGAAACACATGAGAGTGTGAATATTGAATATTGTATATTGCTTGGATTCTTACCGATAATACTTTGTCAAAGATGCGATGACATGATAAGGATAAAGAAACTTCGGATGTGTTGTCTGTCAGGTTATAAAACGTGCAAATGCCTCTAGTAAAGATGCATCACGTCCATCCGATGCTTGTGGACGACTCCTGAAAAGGAAATTGTATTCCTAGCGCGAATAGCACGTTTTTCAAGCTCTGCTTAGTCGCAAAACAGCGCGAACAACTTGTAAACAATTTATGAGGTAGCAAAAGAATCCAGAGAAACGAAGGTCCATAAGTCACAAAATTGTTCGCGTCGATCAAATTATTCCATACACCACTAGTGGAAATTAATCAGCCACAACATCAATTGTAACACACTTCACGCACAGGACACTTCGTGTTGCGATGTATCTTGTAAATAAATAATTAAACGTTAGTACTTGAAAATAATAGACACACATATATATGCAATCGCAGAAAACCAGCTACAATCTGGACATGGCGTCCCTAACACGGCCTTATATACCAGTCAGAAACTATATAGATAGAACTGCAATCGACTGGTTTCTAGCGCCGTGTTCGATTTAACTGCCATCTTACATGGAATGGGAAATTAACATTGCATTTTACATCTCGGTTATTTATAAGCAGATTTATTGTTTATTTTAATTGTTTACTGTCATATATTATATTTTTTGATATTGTATAATATTTTTTCAAAAGATATATTAATTAAATCATAGATATTTAAAAAAATTATAGCTTCCGGCCCACGCATTGTTGCAAGTGGAGCAAGTGCACTGTAGAAATCGCAGTGCGCTTCTTTAAAACGTATAACTTATGGCTCCCATGTCGAATGTGCTTTTATTGTGATATTACTGTTATGTACCCGAAGCAACAGTGCTGTATGATTTCATCGAACGTGAAATTGTTATAGCTTCGATTAATTTTGCTTGAAGTAATACTTAAAATGTCTTATCCTAAATAAACTATTATGCCAAAACAAGGAAATAACATCCCCGTTATTTTTATCGCCTTGAAAGATTATGCAACTTATTCATTGCAAATACTAAAATAATACATTATTCACAAATTATCATTGACGTACCTATAACAGTGCATACAAAAACTAAATTTTTCATTTTTTAGCAATTTATATCTTATACTAGTCACGTCCTTATATTTAATATATGAAAAAGAGTAATGTAATAATTCCATTACAAAATAATAATTCCACATCACAAATGTTATCAAAGTTAAAAGAGGGATCTACAGGGAAAGAGAAGGAAGTGCATTTAAATCAGAGAATTTTCGAGTATGCCTCAGTTATTAATGCATTAAAGTAATCGATATTTAATACACTATTTCCAATAAAATGTATTATATTGTATCATATATAATCTCAGTTTTATTTTCTCCAAAAATCATGGCTATTTCATATTGAAGCACAAACCGCGTAACGACGCGAGATAGTTTTTTAGTCCCGGTCTTCACCGAACGGTGGCGATATTACACCAAAGCAACAATTTTGTTATTCACGCGCCGGATCGTTTTTTCTTTTATTTTTCTTTTCTTCCAGTAACTAACAGTAACGTAGCAAAAAACGCCGGAAATAAAAGCCGAATGAAAATGACTCTTTTCATTGCTCGAGTTTTATTTGCGGCCGAGAGTTAAGCTGCATGATACCCACGGGGATGCTTCAGCCAGAATACTTACTAGCTGCCGCTAAATTAGCGGCGGAATTAATCTTTATCCACTCTCATTCTATCCAATCTTACGTGGCCTCTTCCTGACCGCCTGAGCATTTCAGCGAATACAGTAATTTGAACTTTCACCCTTTCTTCTGGTTCAGGAATCGGAACTGATTCCGGAATTTTACGGTTATTTATTGTACTTTGATATTGAACG
Organism: Bombus impatiens; assembly: GCF_000188095.3. Taxonomy (NCBI): domain Eukaryota; kingdom Metazoa; phylum Arthropoda; class Insecta; order Hymenoptera; family Apidae; genus Bombus; species Bombus impatiens. The sequence goes on from NT_177388.1 coordinate 965,474, forward strand.
ATACAGCTGTGCTGTGAGAGCGTTCTGCACTCAAATGAACTTTTGAAACAATTTTTCTGAAATTTGCGCAATTAAGAATAAGACGCCTGTCCGGTCGGTCGCGCGTCATTTAATTAAGACGAGTTGCCTCGCGTATCTCTTTAATTAAAATCGTAAACCCATTTACCTTCGCTACCCATTTACTGTATAATGTAGACATTATTACATTCATATAAATTCATTCAAAATATAATAATTTATCATAAATTAGTGTCGCCTAGTTATTATAATATCGATGCTAATGTTTACTGCAATACTATATTTTCTGATTTAAAATTTGTATTTTTTATATAGATTCAATATTCTTTTGTAGAAAATTTTTTTTTAATTTAGTTGTTTACATTCACAATTTGTCCGATTTGGACATTTGGTAGAAGTTTGTAGAAAATTAAAGAAGAAAAAGAGAAAGTAACAGAGTTTACAGTAGCTAGACCTGTACCGTACTGCACTTCGTATTCTGTCGTAGAGAAGCTGTGTTAGGCCATAAAACTGAGTCTTCTAAATCCAACCCCTATTGTTATTGTCAATAGCTTACACCATGTTTATGGCGAAAAGAATATTTAAGAAGAAGTGTAAAGTTAACAGAAAATCCAGCAAATAAAAGTAAAAATTTAATCTACAATTTGTGAGTAGCCTTAAGTTTAGGATTCTAGTTATATAATAAAAAAATAAAAATTCAAATGGTATATTTATATGACACATCAATACGATATTTAATCCAAAAAATGTGGATGGCAATTATTAATGTTTTTGATCATATTTTATTAACTCTGTGATGATATACTATTGATGTACTATTCCATTTTTTAAAAATTCAAAGTTTTGGCGTAAGTTCTTCCAAGATTAATAGAAAAACCGTTTCCGTGATAGATTCAGTGATGTCTTCAATTTCGTAGGAATTAATTCTCTAGCTCATTAGCGCACCGATTTGAAACAGCTGTAAATAATCAGGTAATACTGCTGGCGCGCATAACTCAGTTCGACCACATATGCTACGTAATCAATAATTACAATACATGATAGCAACGAATTTTGATTCCCTTTCCAATGTTTAGTCACTCCAGAGGCGTGAATAATTGAAACCGGCAGAATCGAGTGTGTAATCTAAATCTAAATTAATAGGTCACGTTGCTCGCACAATAGTAGCCTTTATGATACCGGAGAGATTAGTAAAGGTATAATTTACTACAAGATTTGAAAATTTCAACGCGTAGCTCTTCCATTGAAAAATGGAAATTAATCAGATTATTAATAATGCAAAGAAACTCTTTAATAAAACTATAAATTTTGCTAAAAATAGGTTACGATGGTCTCTTATAATTAATTAGAATTTCATAATCTAAAAGTTGATTTGATGTTAGAAATTACGTTTCTTTATACATAAAATTAGATCTTGGGGAGTAGATAACATAACTAATGAAACGAATGATGTTTCGTTATGTTTTGTATAAATATTCATAATATGAAGTTTAACTCTTTAAGTTTAATAAAATTTATTTTAATAAAATTAACTTTAAGTTTTGATAATTAACAGAATTTTTAAATATTCTGTATCTGCCTAGCATTTACGAGCACTTTTGGAGAAACTCAAGCATGAAAACATATACTTACTGACTAAAATTAAGAAACATTGTGATCGCTTGGAAATTATTGTATATTTATATGTAAAAAATAATACAAGGTGATAATAGCCTATACATGAAATTATAATATATTTTTTCTTCATTATACTTGTTCTATAATCGATATTGAATCAGGTGAACAAAATAAAACTATTTGACGAAAGTTAATAAGAATAAGAAAATTAAGAAGAAAATTAATAAGTTTCCTGTTTGAAATATTAACTATTTTTAATAAAAACTAAATAAAAAATAATTTAATAGGATATTGAGTAAGTCTTGTAACCCTTAGGTTTGAGAACTGCATGGCATCTGCGTGATGTTGATTCAATTAAGGGGGGGGGGTAAGGTTAATTCGTACAAAAAAAGGCATGTATTTGTGAATTTTTTCTGACGATACAGTTAAAATTTCGTTTTTAAAACCAATAGTACATTAAAGTATGACATTCGAAGAATATTGTATAAAATTTTCACGGAGAAATATTAAAAAATACGGCAATGGCAGCAATTATTCGGACGTGTCTCGGAAAAAAATATAATTGCGAGACCCCTCAGAACTTGGTGCTGGATCATCAGAAATCAAAAAGTTAAAATTCATTCGTTAGGTGATAGTTTTCTCTAGGTAACGCTGCGAAGATTTTTTCAAATTTTCAATTTTTCACTTTTTTGGAGCACTTTGAAGAGAAAAACGCGATTTTGTGCGAAAATTTTCGGCTAATTTGTTATTTTAAAATAAAAATAATTAACAAATTTGAAAAAACTCTACAGCGTTACTTCGCAAATTATATACAGAAGTAGTTTTAAAAAGTTCAAAAGGATCGGTGTAGTAGTTTTGAAGTAATTGCGGGCACCGACTTTGAAAACGTGAGTTGCGGGGAAAACGCTTTAAAGTTTTGAACACTAAAAAATCTGGTATAAAACGTTCATAAGCGAATTTTATCGGCTCACACTGAATCATCAATGCCAGGTCCATAAAGGATGTTGCTATCATCCATGATAGTTCTTCGGCTGTTGCTGCTCTTTCTTCTTTTATAGCAGATTAAAAAAATCGATTCGCTACTTCTCTTACAGTCGAGCACATTTCTTTCACGTAATCATTGTACGTCGGTTTTGATAAAAACCTACTAGACAAATCTTTTCACAGCCAACTAATCCAAGGCCTAATATCCTCATCACGAAAACAAACCGATAATTAACATCGAAAGTACCAGAGTTTATTCTTGCACTAGACGGAACATTTGTAATCTGTTTACAGCATTGGCACGACACTTTGATGTTAAATCCAAGGCCTTCTTTCTTAGTCGAATGAAAATTTACTTTTCCATATAAAATTTTCACGGAGAAATATTAAAAAATACGGCAATGGCAGCAATTATTCGGACGTGTCTCGGAAAAAAATATAATTGCGAGACCCCTCAGAACTTGGTGCTGGATCATCAGAAATCAAAAAGTTAAAATTCATTCGTTAGGTGATAGTTTTCTCTAGGTAACGCTGCGAAGATTTTTTCAAATTTTCAATTTTTCACTTTTTTGGAGCACTTTGAAGAGAAAAACGCGATTTTGTGCGAAAATTTTCGGCTAATTTGTTATTTTAAAATAAAAATAATTAACAAATTTGAAAAAACTCTACAGCGTTACTTCGCAAATTATATACAGAAGTAGTTTTAAAAAGTTCAAAAGGATCGGTGTAGTAGTTTTGAAGTAATTGCGGGCACCGACTTTGAAAACGTGAGTTGCGGGGAAAACGCTTTAAAGTTTTGAACACTAAAAAATCTGGTATAAAACGTTCATAAGCGAATTTTATCGGCTCACACTGAATCATCAATGCCAGGTCCATAAAGGATGTTGCTATCATCCATGATAGTTCTTCGGCTGTTGCTGCTCTTTCTTCTTTTATAGCAGATTAAAAAAATCGATTCGCTACTTCTCTTACAGTCGAGCACATTTCTTTCACGTAATCATTGTACGTCGGTTTTGATAAAAACCTACTAGACAAATCTTTTCACAGCCAACTAATCCAAGGCCTAATATCCTCATCACGAAAACAAACCGATAATTAACATCGAAAGTACCAGAGTTTATTCTTGCACTAGACGGAACATTTGTAATCTGTTTACAGCATTGGCACGACACTTTGATGTTAAATCCAAGGCCTTCTTTCTTAGTCGAATGAAAATTTACTTTTCCATCACATTTCACACACTTCACTAGCGTAGCAATTGTTGAAAAAACTAATAAAAAATCAATTATCCTATAATATTTTTCACGATCCTTCGTACCTTGATCTTCAACGGTCACTTTTATTTTTTTAGCTGACGCGCTGCTTGTTGAAGTGCCTTCGTATTTACGTTTATGCGGAGGTACAATTTTTCTAGGTCGATATAATCTCGAACCAGTTGATTGTCTATCGGATTTTGTAACTTTTTTAGGAATTTTAGTAATAATTTAACACAAAACTTAATGAAAATGAAGCCAAGATGATGCGAAAATAGGAACACACGTGTACGTCTGCTCGATAGAATATTTACTCCTTGTTACGTCGCGTAACACTCTACTTAGCCCAGGCCACACACCGCGGGCAAGATGGCAACCAGATGTCTTCGGGATAGTTTTCTCTAGGTAACGCTGCGAAGATTTTTTCAAATTTTCAATTTTTCACTTTTTTGGAGCACTTTGAAGAGAAAAACGCGATTTTGTGCGAAAATTTTCGGCTAATTTGTTATTTTAAAATAAAAATAATTAACAAATTTGAAAAAACTCTACAGCGTTACTTCGCAAATTATATACAGAAGTAGTTTTAAAAAGTTCAAAAGGATCGGTGTAGTAGTTTTGAAGTAATTGCGGGCACCGACTTTGAAAACGTGAGTTGCGGGGAAAACGCTTTAAAGTTTTGAACACTAAAAAATCTGGTATAAAACGTTCATAAGCGAATTTTATCGGCTCACACTGAATCATCAATGCCAGGTCCATAAAGGATGTTGCTATCATCCATGATAGTTCTTCGGCTGTTGCTGCTCTTTCTTCTTTTATAGCAGATTAAAAAAATCGATTCGCTACTTCTCTTACAGTCGAGCACATTTCTTTCACGTAATCATTGTACGTCGGTTTTGATAAAAACCTACTAGACAAATCTTTTCACAGCCAACTAATCCAAGGCCTAATATCCTCATCACGAAAACAAACCGATAATTAACATCGAAAGTACCAGAGTTTATTCTTGCACTAGACGGAACATTTGTAATCTGTTTACAGCATTGGCACGACACTTTGATGTTAAATCCAAGGCCTTCTTTCTTAGTCGAATGAAAATTTACTTTTCCATCACATTTCACACACTTCACTAGCGTAGCAATTGTTGAAAAAACTAATAAAAAATCAATTATCCTATAATATTTTTCACGATCCTTCGTACCTTGATCTTCAACGGTCACTTTTATTTTTTTAGCTGACGCGCTGCTTGTTGAAGTGCCTTCGTATTTACGTTTATGCGGAGGTACAATTTTTCTAGGTCGATATAATCTCGAACCAGTTGATTGTCTATCGGATTTTGTAACTTTTTTAGGAATTTTAGTAATAATTTAACACAAAACTTAATGAAAATGAAGCCAAGATGATGCGAAAATAGGAACACACGTGTACGTCTGCTCGATAGAATATTTACTCCTTGTTACGTCGCGTAACACTCTACTTAGCCCAGGCCACACACCGCGGGCAAGATGGCAACCAGATGTCTTCGGATACTCAATACCCGAGTACCCTCAATAGTCGCAAGTACCTTCGATAAATCTCATAGATTTCCTAGTAAAGGTCCTTCAAACCAAACAAACGTCTGTTTCCGAAGAATTTCTAGACTATTGTCTACTACAGCTTGACAAGGGAAAGTTAGTTTTTCTCACGTATGATGCAACTTTCCTCCCACGAACCACTTTCTCTCGAGGGCGGTTAAGACTCTTCGTTTAACCAATTAACAACGAAGCCTATTCCCTCACTCTCCTAACTAAAATCGTCACCAACAAATCCGATGGTCCCGTGCGCTAGACACACTCATCCTTAGCTTTCCTCCGCCACAGCATCGTCTCCGAACATAGTTCTTCGGCTGTTGCTGCTCTTTCTTCTTTTATAGCAGATTAAAAAAATCGATTCGCTACTTCTCTTACAGTCGAGCACATTTCTTTCACGTAATCATTGTACGTCGGTTTTGATAAAAACCTACTAGACAAATCTTTTCACAGCCAACTAATCCAAGGCCTAATATCCTCATCACGAAAACAAACCGATAATTAACATCGAAAGTACCAGAGTTTATTCTTGCACTAGACGGAACATTTGTAATCTGTTTACAGCATTGGCACGACACTTTGATGTTAAATCCAAGGCCTTCTTTCTTAGTCGAATGAAAATTTACTTTTCCATCACATTTCACACACTTCACTAGCGTAGCAATTGTTGAAAAAACTAATAAAAAATCAATTATCCTATAATATTTTTCACGATCCTTCGTACCTTGATCTTCAACGGTCACTTTTATTTTTTTAGCTGACGCGCTGCTTGTTGAAGTGCCTTCGTATTTACGTTTATGCGGAGGTACAATTTTTCTAGGTCGATATAATCTCGAACCAGTTGATTGTCTATCGGATTTTGTAACTTTTTTTAGGCATTTTAGTAATAATTTAACACAAAACTTAATGAAAATGAAGCCAAGATGATGCGAAAATAGGAACACACGTGTACGTCTGCTCGATAGAATATTTACTCCTTGTTACGTCGCGTAACACTCTACTTAGCCCAGGCCACACACCGCGGGCAAGATGGCAACCAGATGTCTTCGGATACTCAATACCCGAGTACCCTCAATAGTCGCAAGTACCTTCGATAAATCTCATAGATTTCCTAGTAAAGGTCCTTCAAACCAAACAAACGTCTGTTTCCGAAGAATTTCTAGACTATTGTCTACTACAGA